>NW_027636246.1:219379-342006 GCF_903797595.1 Erithacus rubecula
ATGTCCAACAGCAGCTCCATCAGCCACTTCCTCCTGCTGCCATTGGCAGACACACGGCAGCTGCAGCTCCTGCACTTCTGCCTCTTCCTGGGCATCTCCCTGGCTGCCCTCCTGGCCAACTGGCCTCATCATCAGCGCCGTAGCCTGCGGCCACCACCTGCACACCCCCATGTTCTTCTTCCTGCTCAACCTGGCCCTCACCGACCTGGGCTGCATCTGCACCACTGTGCCCAAAGCCATGCACAATTCCCTCTGGGACACCAGGAACATCTCCTACTCAGGATGTGCTGCTCAGGTGTTTTTCTTGATGTTTTTCATTGGATCAGAGTTTTCCCTCCTGACCATCATGTGCTACGACCGCTACATGTCCATCTGCAAACCCCTGCACTACGGGACCATCCTGGGCAGCAGAGCTTGTGCCCACATGGCAGCAGCTGCCTGGGCCAGTGCCTTTCTCTATTCACTGCTGCACACAGCCAGTACATTTTCTCTGCCCCTGTGCCATGGCAATGCCTTGGGCCAATTCTTCTGTGAAATCCCACACATCCTCAAACTCTCCTGTGCACACTCCTACTTCAGGGAACTTGGGCTTCTTGCTGTTAGTGCCTGTTTAAGTTTTGGCTGTTTTGTGTTCATTGCTTTCTCTTATGTGCAGATCTTCAGGGCTGTGCTGAGGATCTCCTCTAAGCAGGGACGGCACAAAGCCTTTTCCACCTGCCTCTTTCATCTGGCTGTGGTCTCCCTGTTCCTCAGCACTGGCACATTTGCCTACCTGAAGCCCCCATCAGACTCCTCCCTATCCCTGGATCTGACCCTGTCAGTTCTGTATTCGGTGGTTCCACCAGTCGTGAACCCTCTCATCTACAGCCTGAGGAACCAGGAGCTCAAGGATGGCCTGAGGAAAATCATCATAAATGTTTTTCACAAGTGCTAAATTTTCATTCTACTGTATAACTATTATGATATTACACAGTAATGCCTATTCTTTGTCCTGGGTTTTTTCCATTGGCTTAGGTATCACACTTAAAATTTGTTCACAGGAAAATTTTTATCTTTACCCTAGTGTGAACTACAGGCTATATAATCCAAGAGCTGTACTACATATGTGCTTACACAAAATGAAGAACTCTGTATGCCATGGTTGCCTGACATGTTTGGCTTCTCTAGAGCTACAGGGTTGGTGCCTCTGGGGAGACCTGGTGTGAAAAGGGAACCACAGTTCTCCTCACTGCCAGGCACCCCCAAGGCTTCTGCTCCATAACCTCCCCTTTCTTCACTTCCACACTCCCCTTCAGAGCCCCTGTGTTGGTTTAAGGTCTCACGTCTCTCTCAGCTCGGTCCCAGTCCTGCTGTATGACTGTGCAGGCACTGCAGGCAGGGACAGGCCGTGGGCCCTGCTGGAACAGAGCTGGGCTCTGCAACAGCATTTCCATCATGCAAGGGCATCTCCCCAGTGCAGGGCCTGAAAGCTTCAATCTCCTTCCCTGTTTTATCTCAAGGATGTGCCCAACACAGCGCCCTGGAGAGGAGAACAGCAGTGACAGCCAAAGTGTGGTAGTGTTCAGGGTGGGGCTGTCCCAGCAGTGTCCTTGCAAAGCCAGAGCTGCTTCCAGCAGTGGCCTCTCACCCAGGTCACTTCCCTGCCTGGAGGGACATCAAATGACCAGGTCAGGAGTCTGCGTTAGCAGTGCAGGGACATTCCACAGTCCTGAACATCCTGTGTGTGTGTGAGGGGACATAAACTCAGTGAGCACAAACATCTTCAGCTGTTCCTGGATTTTCCAGAGTCTAACATCCCCTGGGAACCCCTGGATGCAGGGTTGGGATGAACTCCTGTGCCCAGAGCTCCCTGTGTCCATCCCTCTGGCTGTGGGGCACCTCAGGCAGGGGCAGGGCATGGTGACACCCGCAGGACTGAGGTCCCTGCCAGGCTGTGGCAGTGGCAGCAGAACGAGGGAGCCCCTGCCCGTGCTGCAATGAACTGTCTGTGTGTGTGTGACTGGGAAGGACTTGTGTCCCTGGACACCCCTGGGGCTGTGAGCAGGGTTCAGTGGTGGGCACCTGACAGAGCCCTGACATTTCTGGGGGTGCCCATAAGAGCAGAGTTGGGCAAGGTGGCTGTGGTTAAACCCCTGTGGGCATCCAGTGACAACTGAGTGTCTCTGTCATGGTCCCTCCTTACACAGAAAACAGGAGAAAATAAGGTGAACAGTTGTGGGTGACCATAAAGGAAGATTAATGTTCAGGGGACTAAAAAGCAAGGGCCAAATGCAGAAACAAGGAAGACAATGGAGAGACAAGAATTCAGCATGTGTAGTTGTTGCTCTGGAAGAGAAATGTATACAGAAAATCCAGAGACCTTCTTGTCCCCCTCATTTCCCTGCTGATCAGGACATCCCATGGATTGGAGGATCCCTTGGGTCAATCCAGCCCAGCTGTCCCATTCAAGGAACACTTGCTCACCTCCAGCCCATTGGTTTAGGGGTTGCAGAGATGCCTCATGTGGGGCCAGCCCTGCTCAGGAATAGCCAAAGCCTTGGGCTGGGACCAAACCCACTCCAGCCACATGAGCCAAGCACAGCAGGACAGGGGCTACCCTGGACAAATGGAACTCCATCCCAGCCACACACAGGCCAAGGGGGCTCAGGGGGCTCTTCCCACCTCTGTTATTCCACAATTCAATGAATCTATTCCTTGGAGAGCTCTTTGAAGACAGAATTGACAGAGAGGCAGAGTAGAGCTATAAAATGCACCAGTACAAACACAGCAGCTCCTGTGAGCAATGAACCCTACAGGACAGTGCTGTGGCAGGAGAAGCATCCAGGAGGAGGAGGATGAGCTCAGTGCATGTGTGTGTGTCCCAAGGCACAGAGGGTGACAGTGGGCAGAGGTCAGGGCAGGGCTGGCAGTGGCAGGGCAGAGACAGGGGCAGAAAGATGGGAGAGTGCAGCCTGCAGGGACACAGCAGCAGCTGTGGGACAGCACAGGACAAGCTGTGCTGGACATGGCCAAGGGCCCTGGCAGGGCTGGCAGTGCCCAGGAACAGCCAAGTGTTTGTGCCCTGGGGCGCAGCAGGGTCTGTGCCACCAAGGGCTCTGAGGAGACACCTTGTCCTGAATAAGGCTGGGCACTGTTACCCCTTGTCCTGCCCTCAACATCCCCCCACATCCCAGTGGCCTCAGGGATCTGCTGGAACCAGTCCCTGGGGAGCCTCAGTCAGGAATGGCTCTGGGGGGCTCCTTCATGATCCCAGGAACTGCAGGTTTTTCAGAGAATTTGGGTATTGCTTTTGCTCTGAAAGCTTTGTGCAACCAGGGCCACCAATTATCTCCTCCAAGGAGTTCAGGAAGAACTTCTGTTGGTGATGAACCTCAGTGGGACTGACACTGAAACTGTATGAAAAATAGAAACTCCTTAACATCTACTCAGTGCTGGAGAATTTAGGCATTACTTTATTCTGGCCAGGATGTTATTGTGGCCAGCATGTGCAATAGAAATAATTTCATCCACACGTGCCTGTTTTGTGCAGGGAAAATCATTCCATCACACATGGTTTTTTACTAGGTTTTTCACATATTTATACAGACAAAACCCAAAGAAATTCATGTTACATTGAAGAAATTAATTGATCTAAATTCTTAGTATTTGATCTCCTGTTGGTTATTGATCCCTTTGCCTTTGATGTGAATTGGGCCTTCATTCTTTGATTGTCTTACCAATCTTTTCCCAGACCAGGTGTCTCCAACCACACTGCAGGTGATGTTTGTCAATGCTCAGAGTCTTTTGAAGAGAAACTTCAACTGCCCACCACCTGGGCAAAGGCAAACAAACCCCTGACTAAGTTACATTAAAAAACCCTAAAAGTTGTATCATTTGCAACAATTCCATTAGGTTCAGTGTCACAACGCTCTCCTTGAATCCATGAGGCCCCACAGTATCACAACTGTCTCTTCATTCCATGAAGCCCTGCAGTGCCACAAAGGTCTCTACAATTCCATGAGTCCCCACAGTGTGACAATGTCCCCTTAGTTCCATGTGTCCCACAGTGTTACATGACTCCTTAGTACCATGGGGTCCTGTAGTGCCACAATGGTCTCCTTGGTTCCATGGTGCCACAATTGTCACAGTTTCCATGGTACCACAAATGCCCCTTGTTCCCATGAGGCCCCACAGTGTCACAATGGCCCCTTGCTGCCATGCCACTGTGTAATGTCACAGTTGTCTACATGATTCCATACTGCCCTGCAGTGTCACAATGTACCATTGGTGAATGAGGCTCCAGTGTCACCATGGCCCCTTGGTTACATGGAGCCCACAGTGTCACTGTGGTTCCCTTGGTCCACAAGGCTCTGAAGTGTGTCACCATGGCCCCTTAGTTCCATGAGGTTTTGAACAGTCACAGCTCACTCTTTGCTTGGGTCAATGAAGCCCTGCTGTGTCACAATGCCCATGGCTCCATGAGTGCCCATAGTGTCACCATGGTTTTCTTGGGTCTGCACTATCTCAATGATCTCCTTGGCACCATCCAGCCCCAATATCTCAATGGCTTTCTGTTTCCATGAGGTTTCACAGTTCCACAAAGGTCTCCTTTTTGCCATGAGGATACCAAAATTCCACATAAACATTGAGCAACACCTGCTTACACACCTGGGAACATCTGTCTGCATTCAGTTTAGGAGTTAAAGGTGAGAATGGCACCAGCAGCTTCCATCTGCAAAGGAGATCTAGGGAAAGGATAGGGACCAAGAATTCAGCTGAAAGAGTCTGAGAATTCACAGAATCACAGAATGATGACGTTGGAAGGTCAAGATCATCAAGTCCAACCCCTGCCTAAAAGTTTCATATGCGACCAAGTCCCATGCCTCATCTTTTTATAAAAACATGCAGGGATGGTGGCTCCACTAACCCCTGGGCAGATCATTCCAGCATTTATCATCCTTTTAGTACAAAACTTTTTCCTAATATCCATCCTATATCTCCCTTGACACAGTTTAAGACTGTGTCCTCTCATTCTGTCAGTTGTTGCCTGGTGAAAAAGACCAACCCCACCTGACCACATCCACCTTTCAGGAAGTCGTAGAGAGTTGTAAGGTCACCCCTGAGTCTACTTCTCTCCAAGATAAACATCCCCAGCTCCCTCAACCACTCCTCACAACACTTGTGTTGCAGACCCCTCACCAGCCTTGTTGCCCTTCTCTGGACACGCTCTAGTGCCTCCATGTCCTTCCTAAATTGGGGGGCCCAGAACTGGACACAGCACTCGAAGTTCTGCCCAACCAGTGCCAAGCATAAGGGAAGAATCACTGCCCTGCTCCTGCTGGCCACACCATTCTTGATCCAGGCCAGGTGCCATTGGCCTTCTTGGCCACCTGGGCACACTGCTGGCTCATGTCCAGCCTGTAGTCCAGCAGTGTCCTCAGGTCCCTTTCTGCCTGGCCTCTGTCCAGCCACTCTGTCCCCAGCCTGCAGTGCTGCAGGGGTTTTTGCTGCCGAAGTGCAGGACTGGCACTTGGTCTTGTTAAACCTCATCTAGTTGGATTTGGGCCCTGGATCAGCCTGTTGTGAAAGACTGAAATATTATAATTTATTACTTATACACCTTCATGCTAGTTAAATTGTAACTATATTAGCAAAATTGTTGCTTTTTAGTCAATAGAAAAATTGTACCTACTTGTTAAAGAGCAAAATGGGGAAAGAAGTGGTTAAACAAAGCAGATGGAATCATCCTCCAGATGTTTGGTGGGAGTAAGGATATTAAGGGTATAGGTCTAAGAACAACATCTAGAAATAAAACTTTTGACCTAGAATTGGGCCAAATTGGGACGATTCCAGGCATTGCACACTGGAATAAGGCCTGTTGTGGAACATATATTTATTTATATAACCCTAAGCATAATTCACTTGCGCTACCTGAAAGGTCAAACAGCGAACACTGAGGAAGACCCAGAGCCTTCATCAGAAACAAGACCCCCAAAAGGAGGAGAGACCCCCGACCACTGGTGATGCATGGCAACACAACAGAGTGATGGAGATTTTAGGAATAGAAACGAGGAGGAGCTTTCTAGAATATTCTGTATTAATATGCATTGGTAAACACTGTATAAGTGAGATTTTATCTTGACTGATTTGGTACGGTATGAGGAATGGCCCTGCCCGTACCCCTGGTCAGGTATCCCCCGGTTGGTTTTGCTCATGTTTTATTTGAGCCAAACCTCATTTATACTAAATCACTCACTGCCAAATTTTATATTTACTTAAATCTATGTAACTAATATATTTTGATTGCATTCATTTATATACAATTGCTGCTATTATTAATAAATTTCTGCTAAATTTAATCGTGTTGTTTGATTTATTGGACAAAATCAAACAAATCCAAATATCTATTTATAACACCCTGAATAGGCCTCCTGATTGAGGCCCTGAACCACTCCCTCATGGATGTAAGTAACTCAGGAGAGAATACATTCACTGGGGGATAAAGCTTAGCACTTTCAGGGTGGAGACCTTGTCCCCAGGGCTATCAGCTGCCGGGCTCACACAGACCCTCACTCCACAGAGTTGGGGGTAGAGAGGCTTTGGGTGTGCAGTGAAAAAGCCTCTGGTTCCAGGCAGTGATCAGCACCCTCCGCTGTGCAGAGGAGCCCAAGCTGCAGTGGCCCTTGACCCTGGAAAAAGCTTATGCACAGCAGAGGGGCTGTCATGGCCCACCAAAGGCTCCCCCCAGTTGGACCCTGCACCAGAGCACTGCAGCATGATCCACAGTGTTGCAAGAGACAGTGTCAAACTGGCCCCCTGCAGGGCAGGCACCTGGGCTCTCCCACCTGCCCAAAGGTACATTAATCCACTGGATTCTGTGCTTTTCAGCGTGGCAGAGGAGGATCCTCACTACCAGATGGAGGGAAAACGTGTTTGGGACCCTCAGAAGGGTGATACACTTCTACCCAACCTCTGTCACTCTCTCCCGGTCCCACCAGGCCCCCTTTGCTTCTTTTAATATTAAATAAAATACTTTTTTTTTCTTTTTCTTTTTCTTTTTTTTTTTTTTGGCACTAGCATCTAACATCACTGGGTTGTAATCACATTTTTTGGGTATATTTCAAATCTTTTTGTGTCTGATCTGTTTTATTCACCGAGGTTTTGTTTCAATTGGTCTTCTGTGTTTAAACCAATTCATAACACCTGTCCAGGTCCCTCTGCAGAGCCCTCCTACCCTCCAGCAGATCGACACTCACACCCAGCTTGGTGTCACCATGATTCCACAATGCCCTTAAGTGTCACAATGATCTCAAAGATTACAGGAGGCTCCATAGTGTCACAACAGCCCCTTGGTTCCCCAACACCCTTGAGAGTCACAATGGCCCTTTGGTTCCATTGGGCCCCTCAGTGTCACAATGGCCCTTGGTGCCCCAAGGCCCTGCAGTGTCACAATGGATCCTTGGTTCCATGAGGTCTCGCAGTGCAGCAATGCTCTCCTTGGATCTGCACTGGCACCATGGCCCTTTGCTTCCCCAGGGCCCTGCAGTGTCACAATCATCACAGAACCACCCAGGTTAGAAAAGATCTTTGAAATTATCAAGTCTGACCTGAGACGCGACACCCAGACAATGGCAGTCAGTGCCACATCCAGTCTATCCTGAAACACTTCCAGGGATGGTGATTTCCCCATCTCCCTGGCAGCCCATTCCAATGACCAATCACCATTTTTGTCACGAATATTTCCTAATGTCCAGCCTAAACCTCCCTTGGCACAGCTTAAGGTTGTGTTGTCTTGTCCTGTCACTGTTCCCTGGGAGAAGATCCTGACCCCACCTGGCTCTCCTACCCTCCAGCAGATTTCATACACTCACACACCAGTTTGGTGTCACCGGCAAAGCTGCTGATGGTGGACTCAATGCCCTCATCCAGACCATCAATGCAGTTATTGAAATCCACACTGGCTGGCTCTGATCCCTCATTCATCCTGCAGGTGCCCTGTATGGCTCTCAAGGTGATCTGTTCCATCACCTTGCTGGGCATCGAGGTCAGGCTGACAGGCCTGGAGTTCCCCAGATCCTCCTTCCAGCCCTTCTTGGGGATGGGCTCACATTGGCACCTTCAGTCCTCTGGTGATCCCGTCCGGGGGTCTCTCTAGACCTGAGACCTCCCCAGAGAGGACATGCAAGTGGTCAGGAGTCTGGGTTCTCTCGGAGTCACCAGCAAGAAAGCAGCTGGAGACGACCTTGTGTTGTTTCAGGGCTGTTTATTTATCTTATATTTTAAAATGTTTCAGTCAGCCTGGCACAGGTCCACTCTGCAGAGCGACCATAACTAAAGGATCCTCCTGTGGGCTGTGCCAGACCTTATATACCTAAAACTACGTATTCTATATTTACAAATTTTTTCCAATGCCATGCAATCTATTTACAATGTCCGGTTCTTTCCCCATCCAATCTGTGGTTCCCAGGATGCAACTTCAACATGGAGGGCATGAAGAAGAAGGAGGAAGAAGCCCACCACACCCAGGATCCTCCATCTTGACCACATGGTCTTTAATATAAACAATCTAAGAACCTACTTATTCTACAATCTAATATTCTATTTTATACTCTACTCACTTTCATATTCATTGCTTCTTCCCTTAGTGTTGGCAAGCCCTCCCAAGGAGCCAAATCCAGCCCCTGTGGCTCTTGGACAGCACTCGGGGGTCTCAGAGGGGTCTGCCAGGGAGGTTTTTGCATCCCCAGAGCAGCCAGGGAGATACCCTGGACTCCCACATCTCCACCCTCTGTTTGCACTAAAAGGACCTCCTTCATGATTTTGTTTAAAGCTTTTTGAATGCAATGAAAAATACAAGGTAAAATAACAACAACAACAACAACAACAACAATAACAACAACAACAACAACAAAGAAAATAGCAATTCTTACTAATACATAAAAACCAGCTTTCAAGATCTCTTTCCATAAGGGTGAGAGGTCAAAAAAGTCAAACAAACCATCCATCCATGGTCCAGTGGCTTCTCCAAGTTCTGCCACACCTCTTTGTAGTTGTCTTATGTTTTCATGAATCAATTTTGAACGATTGGACAGGTTCATGCAGCACATTCCCTCAAAGTTCTCACATCCCTGTTTATGATTCAGCAATAGATAATCAATCCCTGCTCTCTTTTGGAGGGTTGCTTTCCTCACACTGTCAACATCTGTTAACATGTCGCTCAGTGCATTAGAGATAGCTTTGGTGTTTTTGCTCAGCCGGCAACACAAACGATCCAATTGAATCAAGGCCACCCCTGATGCTGTTTGGGGAGAGAATATCACTACTGAGATTCTCTTTGCCTTGTTCCATGTATAGAAATTGTCATCACAATTTGGATCGTATTGTTCAATCCCTCTTTTCTGTCTATGTTTCAATTATCTCAAATTTTCTGATCTGGTGTTAACAACATAAGTCTCCCAATGCTGCATGGACCTCCTTTGATGTTTGCAAGGATAGCAGGCCAAATTCTGTCTCTGCAGATGGAAAAGATTCCTTGTGGCAATCGCACAGGAACTTGGGAGGATGGTTTGTCTGAAATCAATGTGTCATTACACCATGAACTATCATTTTTATAAACATCCTGGTTTGGAGTGACATCTATCTGTTTTTTTGTCACCTCCGATCCTTCAAATTTCACACAAAAATCCATTTTCATCAAACCAAAGATTTTTAATTCTTCTGGTTGGAAAGAGCCCACAGGGAGAGAGTGAACCCATGTACACCATTGATCTATCTTTGGGGGTGCCCGTTCCTCCACTGGAACCGCCACCAGACACATTGAAAACGGCTTTTTTGGCCGGGAGGGTGTCAAACAAATCATGTCCAACCCCTTTGCCTGCGCTAAACTTTCCCACACATTCTCCCTGGGCTACATCATTGGTAAATCCATCTCATTGCCCAACATTTTTGCCAAAAGATCAAACACAATGTCACATGAACAAACATGATTTTCTCTAAGTCCTTTAAGTTTTTTCCGCATCACTTGAAGAATTTGCATCACTGCTCCTTGTCTTGGTTCGCAAGTCCCTTTCTTCACTCTCAGGGCTGGTTTCTGCTTGTGTTGGAGCCCGGTATGACCTGATGCATTTAGCAGGCACCCACTTCAGTCCTTTATTTGTGGAGACATATGCAAAACCTTTTCCCCAAGTGATTAGTTTGAAAGGTCCTTCATTTTTACCTGTTTCCAGATTTATTGCCATAACTAAAGGATTCTCCTTCAGTTTGGCTCTCGTCTCATTCATAAAATGTCTTATGATGGGTGGTGTTAGTTCTGAAAAAGATCCATTCAAAAAATTCAGTACGTATAATGCTTTATGCAATCCCATGTGAGGGATTGCCTCTGAAATACCAAGGACTCCCACACTCTGGGACCTCCCTGGTGAGCCAGGACTGATGGTAAATGATGGAGAGCAGCTTGGGGAGCTCATCCAGCAGCTCCTTCATCCTCCTAGGATAGATCCTGTCTGGTGCCAGAGACACCTGTGAGCATCTGAGTGGCTCAGCAGGCTCCCAGATGCTTCTCCCTGGATTTGAGGGGTCTGTTCTGCTTCCTGTCCCCATCTACCAGCTCAGGAGAACACTTGTCCTGAAGACAACCTGTCTTAGTGCTGGAAACTGAGAAAACAAAGGTGTTAAGTGCTTCAGCATTTCCTTGTCTTTAGTTACTGTATTCCCCACTGCATCTAATAAAGAGTAGAGGTTCTCCTTATCTGACAATTTGTCATTAATTTATTTATAGAAGCATTTTTATTATTTTTCAGCGAAGTGGCCTGGTTAAGTCTTAATTGAGCTTTCACCCCTTTAATTTTCTTTCTGCATGACCTCACAATATCCTTGAACACTTCTGGAATGTTCTGACCTTCATTTCGAAGGTGATGCACCACCCTTCTCCCCCTAAGTTCCCACTAAAGCTCCATGCTCAGCCAGGACATTCATTTTCCTCAATGTCTCACCTTTTTGGCGTAGAGGGACAGACTGCTCCTTCCACATAAGGATTACTTTGTTTAAATGTGTCCATCCGTCCTGGACCTGTGTTTTTAAGGGCTGTTTCCCTTTTAAAAAATCAATATCTGATTCAGTTATCCCAAATCTGCATCTTGAATAGGCCACAGTCTGCTTACCATAATTCCAGTATTGAAGTTTGGTTGATGCCCCTCCTTCTTTCACAGAATATTGAAAACTCAATTATTTCATGATCACTGAACCCAGGCAGCCTCTGACCACCATATCTCCCTCCTTCTCCGTGAAGAGCAGGAGACAGAGATTTTTTTGGAAGTGAGAGTGTTACCAAAAATTCAGTAAAATAAAAAACTCCTTAAAATGAATGTAGCATTAAAAGGCAGCATTCTTTATTTGGCTGGATGCATAGGGGGAGAGCTCCTCCTAACGCCATGCATGCTGAGTACAGGGAAGTTTCTGTTTATATTCTGTAGTTTGCAAACTTATTAATGGATTGTCCTAGACTAAACACACATATGATAATCATTTCCCCAATATCATTAACATATTTCCCCTCCCCTTCACCCATCTGTTCTTTTCTCCTGGGGGTCTTTCTGGTGGTCCCTGGTGGTCATGGACCCCAATGTTCCAGTGGGCCTGGCTGGGTTGGCAGGACACTGAGGCTGGTGAATTCCAGTTCCCCTTCTTACACAAGGGGCACTGTGTGATTTCCAGAGGGCAGTGGTTTTGGAGAACAAGCATTGTGTTATCTCATTTGGGGTGGGCAATTTATCATCTGGTAACATGAGGTCACAGAGTGGGCTATGACATCACAGAGTGGGTTTTGTGAGGTCATCAAGCAGCTACAACATCATAGGCTGTCTCTGCATCATCACCTGGGCTACCCCAGCCCCCTCACAGTTTCCCCAGACAAGTCCAATGCTGTTTATGCCCAGCAGGGTCCCCTGTCCCTCTGTATCCCCCTGCTCCATCTGCAGCCACAGGCTCCCCCAAGGATGTTCCACAAATCAACCCCAGAGCCTGACACAGGGACAAGGGGCCAGGGCTGTGGGACCAGGACATCAAGGACGTGGATTATCCAGGTCACTGGGGCCTGGTTTGGGTTCCCCAGGGCAGGAAAGATGTCTGGCAGCTGGAGCAGGCTGCGGGAAGGGCCTCCAAGGTGGGGCTGGAGCCCTTTGGCTGTGAGCAGAGGCTGAGGGAGCTGGGCTTGTCTAGCCCGGAGCAGGGAAGGCTGAGGGGCTCCTCATCCCAGCCTGGCAGTTCCACCCAGGAGCTGATGGAGAACACAGAGCCATCCAGACAGATTTCTACCGAGGGAATAGATACTGCAGAGGCTGTTGGATCAAGTTCCTGTGAGCCCAGAATATTGGCATTAGTGCAGCTGTAGCTGTGCACAAGAGAGCTCTTCAGCCACTTTCAATTTTCCTTCCTCTAGGTATGGAAGGAACTCGTGACTTCAGCGTGTGTCTCGTGTGCAAAGAGCAAATCTGGGCAGAATCGGGGCAGGGTGGGTTTGGGGCATCATGGGATCTGTGCTGGGCACAGAATGTGTTTTCTATTGGTCTGAGACTGTCTGCTGTGAAAGTGGATGTAATATGCAATAGAAGAATGACTTTTGGTTTTTATGGAGCTGTGCCTTCCCTTGGTTCTGTTTGCTGACAATAAATGAACATCCCTCTGTGCCTTGAGCAGTTCCTTCTCCAGGGAAAGCAGGTGGGAGTTGGTGCCAAGGAGCTGAAAGGGCACGTACAGCCTGGGCTGGAGGAAGATCAGATTTGCACAGGCCTGCTCTGAGTGCCAGGGGTTGGATAAGGGAAATGGTGGGGTTGGGGTAGGGACAAAGTGTGATTGATAGTCAGCCATAAAGGGTCTTGATTTTCATATCTATTCTGACTACATTAGGAGGTGCTCAAGATCAAACAAATTGAAATTGTTGATATCAGTGCATAAAGAGGAAAAAAAGAAATGGGAAAAAAGTCTTCTCTCATTTTTTTAATGTAATATGTTTTTACAAATGTAGTGAAAGCTTAGACAATTCCTGCCTTATGCTCAGGTTTCTGGCAGTAACTCTGTTTCAGGCGACCCGCACTTCAAATTGCTTTTTCTACTAAGTTCTTAAGAGTAGAAAATTACGTATATTATAAAAGAAATTATTTACTGAATGAACTCAAGATTAACAGACAAGAGACTTTAAATTGACTACTTACTGCACAGGATAAACAAAAGAAGTGCAGGTAGATAGAAACACTGAGCACAATAAAGTTAACATATTACAGGTAGTGAAGAAATAGCAGAGATCAGGAGTCAATGTAACTTACCAACAAATTGATGAGGGAGTGCACATGGAGCCCTTTCACTCACATTCCAGAAAAGTAAGCATAAAGATGCATCCAGACTTGGCAGATAAGCCCTATCCTTTTGCAGGGACTATGCAGAAGACTTTTGCTTTGTAAAAGTTTTGTGTGGCTTTCATAGTTTGCAAAGTGAAGTGTGAGTCACTCAGAAATTCAAGGCTTATCTCCCTTCAGTCTGCTCTCAAGGCAAGCTGTTTATGGTCAGCTGGGAAATTCCACCTCCCTGGCACCAGAGAGAACTCAGGACAGGACAGATGTCCAGCCTGGGTTATCTCAGCAAATCCTGAGAGGGGGAAGATGCCCTGAGTGATGGCCCCAGCTGATGGACAGAACAGATGAGCTCTGCTGTGCCACAGGGGAAGTCCTGCTGCAGGAACCTCCTGGAACCAAGGGACTGTTGTGACATTGTGATGCCTCATGGAACCAAGGAGACCATGGTGACACCAATGAACTTAATGAAACCAGGGGTCCATTGTGACAGATGAAGGCCTCATGGAACCATAAAGAGCATTGTGACTCCGTGGGGCCCCATAGACCCAAATCTCCATTGTGACAGCCCAGAACCTCATGGAAGCAAGGGGCCTTTGTGATACTGCAAGGTCTCAGGGAACCAAGGAGTGCAAAGGTCACAAACATTCCTTGCAAGGTTCTGCCTTGGGGGTGAGGAATTTCTTTGGTGGAACCTTGTGCCTGTTTGCAGTGGGGAAATTTAAAAAATTTTGGATTGCTTAAAAAAAAAATTGAAACCCCCTCTTTGCCTGAGTGTTGTCAGTTCTCAGAAAGTCAGTGTGAAAAGGAAAAATAAAGAACTTTGTAAAGCTGAAGCACCTAGAGAAATTGAGCCTCACTGAGTGTTGTTACTAACAAAGCCTCTCAAGAGACTAATTGAAACAGATAACTGGAGGTCATGATTGCACAAAGCTCTCAGAGACTCCAAGGCAAAAGCAAAACCCAAAGGCCTCTGAAAAATCTGTAGTCCCTGGGAGCATGAAGGAGCCCCCAGGGCCATTCCTCACCAAGGCTCCCCAGGGACTGGTCCCAGCAGATCCCTGAGGCCACTGGGATGTGGGGGGATGCTGAGGGCAGGACAAGGGGTAACAGTGCCCAGCCTTGCTGGGGCTGTGCCAGGAGATCCCAGTGGCTCAGGACAAGGTGTGTTCTCACAGCCCTTGGTAGCACAGACTCTGCTGTGCCCCAGGGCACCAAGACTTGACTACTCTTTGTCTCCACCTGTCATCTCTGCCTCCAGTTCTCTGCTCTGATTGAGGCTTGGGGACACTTTCTCACCTGTGTTCCTCAATGTGAACCATTAAAACTTCCAAGAAACTTTGGAGTTTGATTCTCATTTGGAGTTCTTGAGAGGTTTCCTAACAAACCATGGTTGTGCCTTGATTTCCCTCTGGTCTCGTGCAGTTCATTAGGAATGTTTCTTATAATAGTTACGGAAAAATATTTCGAAGTGCATCTTAAAAATATCCATTCCTATTTTAAAGGGTATATTTTACTGCTGTTCTCATTACAGCAGACATGATTGCAGCGTTCTGTGATTGATATTGATCCAGGGTCTCTTCTCAGGAGGTCTGGCCTGCTCAGAGAAACTGTGCCTTGAGCTCTGACCCAGTGTGGACAACCTTGCTCCACATTCCCCAACCCCATCCTGTCTGCCCTGGATCAACTGGGACCTCCTTTGCTTGGAGAGCTTGCCGCTCTCAGGAAAAGAGGAGTTCTTCCATTTTGTTATTTTTGATGCAATCTAAAACTCATAATTTTCCCCAGTGAAAACAGAAAGACTCCCCAGGTGTGTTCCAGCCCAAGGTGTCATCAAGAAGGTTCAGCATTGTGGACCAAGGCCTGAGAGGTGGTGCCTGGAGCCGGCGCCATCTTTCCTTTGTGCATCTAAATCCCATCATGCCCCGCGGCCCCATAGAGCCCCATTGGAGCCGGGACTACAATACCCATCATGCCCCGCGCCCCACAAAACCCCGGTATTCCCCCCCATATGTCAATAGATTTCCTCCAGAACCTCCAGGATCCCTAAGTGTCCCCTCAGCACCCATTTAAGAACCTCCCAAAACCGTCCCAGAATCCCCTGAATGCTCCCAAGCCCACAGATACCCGTTACAGGCACTTCTGGGAATTCATCTCTTGCCATCCCCACTGCGTTCAGAGCACCTCATAACCCAGTCAGTCGCCTAAAATTCCTGCCGTGTTCCGTGCCCTAAAAGCCTGGTTAGAGCTCCCTAAGATGCCCCTAAGCTCTCCCGAACCGTACCCGTTCCCCTCTGAGGACCTCAAGTCGCTGTTCAAAGGCCAAAGTGTCCCTGCAGTGCCCTCCCGGACCCCAAACTATTTGCAAGATCTACTTCCAGGACTACAGATCCCATCATGCTCTGTGGTTTCGGTAACACGCCATTCCAGTTTAGAATTCATCCCCCATCATGCTCCGCGCATAACAGAGAGTCATTGCAGCAGTGCCTACAGCTCCCATGATGCTCAGCAGCCCCTTTAAACTGCATTATACCCACATCTACAACTCCCATCATCCCCTGCACCCTAGAGAGCCCCATTAGAGCCCCCCCAGTGCCCGCACAGACCCCGAAGGGTCCCAGATTCTCCTCTGTGACTTCCAAGTGCCCTCCTGGGCCCCAAAGTGCCGCTCTGAGGTCTCCTGATTTTTTTTTAAGGTAAACAGTCTTTAAAAACAAACTATTACAGGAAGGATGGAGACACTTCAAGAAAGAAATTCTGAGGGAGCAGAAACAGCCTGTCCCATGTGCCAAAAGTCAGGTAGCAATGAAAATAACGGGTCTGGATGGGCATGGAGCTTTTTCCAGGAACTCAGGAACAAAAGAGGCTGCATCACCTTTGGACAGAAGGGCAGGCAACTCAGGAAGAGTTTATTGATGTGGTTAGGTCATCCAGAAAAATAAGAGGTGAAAACTCAATGAGGATATAGCCTGGCCGTGTCTGTGAAAGATAAAAAAACTTATTTTATAAACACATTAGCAGGAAAAGCAGGGACAAGGAGAACCTCCATTCCTTATTGGGGGAAGATATGGTTGCCAAAGATGAAGAAAAGGCTGAGGAACTTAACCCCTTCTTTGCCTCAGTTTTCAAGTATAAGACATTTTGTCCTCAGGACAAGTGATCTCCTGGCCTGGTAGATGGGGAAGAGGAGCAGAACAGACTCCCTGTAATCCAGGAGGAAGCAGCTGGGGACCTGCTGAGCCACTCAGATGCTCACAGGTGTCTCTGGCACCAGATGGGATCCATCCTAGGGGGATGAGGGAGCTGCTGGATGAGCTCCCCAAGCTGCTCTCCATCATTTATCATCAGTCCTGGCTCACCAGGGAGGTCCCAGAGGACTGGAGGTGCCAATGTGAGCCCATCCCCAAGAAGGGCTGGAAGGAGGATCTGAGGAACTCCAGGCCTCTCAGCCTGACCTCAGTGCCCAGCAAGGTGATGGAACAGATCACCCTGAGAGCCATACAGGGCACCTACAGGATGGCTGAGGGATCAGAGCCAGCCAGCATGGATTTCAGTATCTGCACTGATGATCTGGATGAGGGCACTGAGGGCAACCTCATCAAATGTACAGATGACACCAAGCTGGGTGTGAGTGTGGATGTGCTGGAGGGTAGGAGGGTCTGCAAAGTGACCTGGACAGGCTGGATCCAGGGCCCAAATTCACCAAGGTCATGTTTAACAAGACCAGGTGCAGGGTCCTCCACTTTGGGCACAACAACCGCTGCAGTGCTCCAGGCTGGGGACAGAGTGGCTGGGGAGTGGCCAGGCACAAAGGGAGCTGGGGACACTGGTGGACAGCAGGTTGGACATGAGCCAGCAGTGTGTCCAGGTGGCCAAGAAGGCCAATGGCTCCTGTCCTGGATCAGAAATTGTGTGGCCATCAGGACCAGGGCAGTGATTCTTCCACTGTGCTCAGCAGTGATTGGGCAGCACCTCGAGTGCTGTGTCCAGTTCGGGGCTCCTGAATTTCGGAAGGACATGGAGGGGCTGGAGCATGTGCAGAGCAGGGCAACAAGGCTGGTGAGGGGTCTGGAACACAAGTGCTGTGAGGAGCGGCTAAGGGAGCTGGGGATGTTTATCCTGGAGATAAGTAGACTGAAGGGTGACCTTATCACTCTCTACAACTCCCTGAAAGTTGATTGTGGTCAGGTGGGGGCTGGTCTTTTTCACCAGGCAATGGCTGTCAGAATGAGAGGACTGTTATAAGCTGTGCCAAGGGAAATATAAGTTGGATATTAGGAAAAAGTTTTTTTACAGAAAGAGTGATAAAGTACTGCATTATCTGCCCTGGGGTTGGTGGAGACACCATCCCTGGATGTGTTTAAAAAAAGACTAAAATTAAAATTTCAGTCAAGTGTTGGACTTGATGATCTTGTTCTTCTAACCTAGTGATTCTGTGATTTTGTGAATTCTCAGAATCTTTCAGCTGAAGTCTCTATCCCTGTCCTTTCCCTGGGTTTCTGTTGCAGATGGAAGCTGCTGGTGCCATTCTCACCTTTAACCCCTAATTTGAATGCAGACAGATGTTCTTGAGTGTGATAAGCAGATGTTGCTCAATGTTTATGTGGAATTTTTGTATCCTCATGGAACCAAGGAGACCCTTATGGAACTGTGTAACCTCATGGAATCAAAAAGCCACTGAGAAATTGGGGTGGGAAGGTACCAAGGAGATCACTGAGATACTGCAGATCCAAGGAGACCATGGTGACTCCATGGAAACTCATGGAACCATGGACATTGTGAAACAGCAGGGTCTTGTGACTCTACCAAACCTCATGGAACGAAGGTGACATTTTGGGACTTCAGAACCTTATAGAACCAAGGGGACCACAGTGACACTGTGGGCTCCATGTAACCAAGGGGCCATGGTGACACTGTGGAGCCTCACTGACCAATGGTGCATTGTGACACTGCAGGGCAGTATGGAATCATAGAGACAACTGTGACATTACACAGTGCCATGGAACCAAGGAACCAAGGAGACCATTGTGACACTACAAGACTCCATGGAACTAAGGATTCATGTAACAGTGTGGGACACATGGAACTGAGGGTCCATTGTCACACTGGGGACTCATGGAATTATAGAGACCTTTGTGACACTGCAGGGCTTCATGGAATGAAGGGACAGTTGTGACACTGTGGGGCCTCATGGAGCCAGGGAGAGCATTGTGGCACTGTAGGGTACCATGGAACAAGGAGGCAACTGGTTCACTGCAGGGCTTTGTGGAACCCAGGTGGTGATGTGACACTTGCTTGGCCTTATGGTACCAAAGAGAGCATTGTGACTCTGAACCTAATGGAATTGTTGCAAATGATACAATATTTAGAGGTTTTTTAATGTAACTTCAGTCAAGGGTTTGTTTGCCTTTGCCCAGGAGGAGGGGAATTGAAGTTTCTCTTCAAAAAACTCTGTTCATTGAGGATGGGTGAGGCCTGATGAGTTCAACATCTACAGACTGGGAGTAACCCAGAAGATACGCAAGAGGTAAATGACCATCAAAGAAAATAACCCCCAGTGTGGTTGAAGACACCTGGTCTGGGAAAAGACTGGTAAGACAATCAAAGAATGAGGGCCTAATTCACATCAAAGGCAAAGGGATAAGTAACCAACAGGAGATCAAATACTAAGAACTGTGCAATTTAGATAAATTAATTTTTTCAATGAAACATTTTTGGGCAATCCCGGCCTCCAATTCTCTCCTCCAAGGAGTCCATGAGGAGCCTGTGTTGGGAATAGACCTCAGTGGAACCCATTAATGCTTTGAGAAATTTTATTTTTTCTTCTGACTTGGACTCCTGGAAAGGTTTGTGCAATCTCCTCTCAGACCCTGAGGTTCCAGGGCTCAGCACCAAATATCCCACGGGGCTCATTGGGATCAAGCAAGTCCTTACAAACCATGGCTCTGCCTTGATTTCCCTTTGCTCTGGTGCCATTCATCAGGAAGGCTTCCTAATATCGTTATGGAGAAATAATTCAAACAGCTTCTTAACTCTTTAATAATTTATTATTATTTTAAAGGGTGTGTTATATTACTGTTCTCTTTAGAGGAAAGGAGATTGCAGCATTCTGTGATTGATATTGATCCAGGGTCTTTCCTCAGGGGGTCTGGCCTGCTCAGAGAAGCTGTGCCTTAAGGTCTGACCCAGTGTGGACAACCTTATTGCACATTCTCCAACTCCATCCTGTCTGTCATCACTCACCTGGAACCTGCTTTGCTTGGAGAACTGGCTAGACTCAGGAAAAAGGGGTTTTCCTGGTTCTTTTGAAGCAATCTAAAACTCCTAACTTTCCCCACTGAAAACAGACACACTCCTCAGGTGTGGAGTTTCCCTTCCCCAATGCAGAACTCTGTAAGCAATGTTTGTGACCTTTGCACTCCTTGGTTCCCTGAGGCCTTGCAGTGTCACAAAGGCCCCTTGATAAAAAGAAGTTCCATGTTGTCACAATGGAGATTTGGATCCATGGGGTCTCACCGGGTCACAATGCTCTTTTAGGCTCCATGAGGCCTTGATCTGTCACAATGGACTCTTGGTTCCATGAGGTTCATTGCTGTCACCATGATCTCCTTGGTCCCCTGAGCCATCACAATGTCACAACGCACCCTTGGTTCCATGAGGTTCCTGCAGCAGGACTGCCCCTATGGCCCAGCAGAGCTCATCTGTTCTGTCCATCAGCTGGGGCCATAACTCAGGGCATCTTCCCCCTCCCAGGAATTGCTGAGATATCCCAGGCCAGACATCTGTCCTGTCCTGAGTTCTGTCTGGTTCCAGGCAGGTGGAATTCCCAGCTGACCAGGAACATCTTGCCTTGAGAGCAGACTGAAGGGAGATAAGCCTTGAATTTCTGAGTGGCACACACTTCACTTTACAAATTATAAAAGCTACACAAAGCTTTCATTAAGCAGAAGTCTTCTGTATAGTCCCTGCAAATGGGCAGGGCTCCTCTCCCAAGTCTGGATGCATCTTCGTGGTTCCTTTTTTGGAAGCTGAGTGAAAGGGCTCCATGTGCACTCCCTCATCAATTTGTTGGTAAGTTACATTGACTCCTGATCTCTGCTAATTCTTCACTACGTGTAATATGTTAACTTTATTGTGCTCAGTGTTTCTATCTACCTGCACTTCTTTTGTTTATCCTGTGCAGTAAGTAGTCAATTTAAAGTCTCTTGTCTGTTAATCTTGAGTCCATTCAGTGAATAATTCATTATATAACAGACATAATCAGCCATGGTAAAGAATTTGAGAGCAAGAGAAATTTGCGGTGCAGGTCGCCTGAAACAGAGTTACTGCCAGAAACCTGAGCATAAGGCAGGACATTTCTAAGCTTTCAGTCCACTAAAAAAAAAAAAAAACCAAAAAAAAAAAACAAAATTAAAATCTAAAAGAGATAAGATCTTTCTTTCCCATTATTCTTTTCTTATTTATACACTGCTATTAGCAATCCCCAACTGACATTGATCCCAAGCACATCCTAATGCATTTTGAACAGATATGAAAATCAAGACCCTTTATGGCTGACAATCAATCAGACTCTGTCCCTGCCCCCACCCAACCATTTCCCTCATCCAACCCCTGGGACTCAGTGCAGCCTTGTGCAAATCTGAGCTTCCTCCATTCCAATCTATAAAGCAAAAATCAAAGGTTCAAGAGTTTAGCTGAGGGATAGAAGGCACACATATAATGATTAGATTAGAAGCAATGTGGAAAGTGGCTGAGCCAGTAGAGCTAAGACAATAAATCACTTGCTTGGCTGTGTTGTGTCAAGATGGGTGGATGGAATATTGTTAATTAAAGAAACTGTAACTGCACCTGGGCTCTGAAATTAGCCAGAACCAGGTTGGGAGCTTGATCTATGGCATGAGAACCTAGCAACTAGACAAAGATGAAAAGTTGAAAGCGAGGAAGACTCCTTGACTTCATCATTAGACTACTGACCCATTTCTAACACCCACCAACCCATTTGAAGGAAAGAACTGCTCAAGCGTAAAAGGACTTGAAGCTAATTTTAATATGAAACAAGGCTAGATGGAGTTAGGTAATGCATATGTATAGGTGTATTGGGTAATTATATGAATGTGTAAGTATTTTGTGGATTAAAAAAGGCAACAGCCCTGTGTACTTTGCACACCCCATGGGAGATTTCTCCTGGTTGTGCATGGTGTCATAATAAACATTTCACATTCTAACTTTAACTGTTTAGAGAGTTTTTGCTTCTGCATTAATTTGGTGACCGCCACAGAACTCCTCTGTTTGGCTGCAAGAACAGTCCGGGCTGTGAACTTCTCTGACATTGCTGGGACCTTCCTGGAGGGACCTCTGCTCCTGGGCTGCTCATTGCAAGGACAGACAAGACCTTTTGCTGGACTGCAGACAAAATGGAATGTTTAAAATTATATTGGGCAGCCTGTAAGGCATATGTGCGGCTAAAAGGCAGCTGCTAAGCCGCTGGAGATGTTCTGTGCTCAGCACAAGCCTGTACAGTTTTGCTTGCAAGCATCAGGAGGGTGTAGTGGCACAGAAAGGGTTTGTTGTGTCAGGGGACCCACTAGCAGTTCTGAGGGTGAACCGGACAAATACTTGTTCATTGCTGATATTTTTGCTAATGCTATTTTAATTGTAGTTATTTTGACTATGTCCTAACTTTGTGAATGATTGTGCATGTGATTGGTGAGATGTACTTAGTACTAGTCAAGTGGGAGCTGGGATTGGCATTTTTATTTTTGTTAGACCAAAACCGATGGAGAAGGGTGAAGCGACTGGGTGACCCTTTAAAATTGCTTCATGCTGTGTGCTATGTTGACAAGAGGTGCATACTTTGTCCCTTGATAAAGAGATACCCTTCCCTGCAGTGATTTTAACTTCGGGATTCGGGTTGTGTGTGGGGAATTCCCGTTTATGGGTGACGGTATTTCCTGTAACACTCGGTGTTCGAACTTAACCAGTCCCCTGACACCGCTGGTCATTGTGTATTTTAGAGTAAGATTGCCATCTTGTGACAAATGTTATAATTGCAGCAAACTGGCAATTCTGCGCTGTGCTGCCTGTGTTGTTCCTCGGGCTGTGCTGTTGGCTGTATTGTTGTAGTTTGCTGATAGAAGTGGCTGTTGAAACTCAAGCCCAAGCTGAAGGAGCCCAGCTGTGTAGGTGTCACAATCCATTCAACCCGAGCGGGAGTCATGATGGTTCGTTCGACCCCAGGGTGCAAAAGACAAAAGGCAAGAGACTCAGGTTTGTTAAGCAGAAAGCAATAATGCAGTTTATTGAGTGCCAACAATTCAGTTTTGCGATAGAGAGAGAGAGAGGGATGGGATATAGCTACCAACAGATGCGATGCATCCTCGTGGTCATCTGACGAGACGCATCTTCAATCCATTGGGGAGAAAGAGATCTCAAAGTCTTCTTTAAGAAAGTAATTTTATAGTCCTTTTCCAAATTGAGTGGCCTCTGTCCAAATGGTGGGAGATTTATGGACTATTGTTTGTGGAGATTGTAGCCCCATGGTGCAGGTGCAGGGCAGGGTGCGATAACCAGCACCCTGCAGCACCATGACAAGCACCAGGCACAGCTACAAACAGCCCTTGGCCCACAAGCATCCACCTCACGCAGGCTGGAGCTCCGGGTCAGGAGAAGTGGTGCAATCTCAGGGCCCAGTCTCTGCTGATGGTCGTGAGGAAGATCAGAGAAAACTTCAGACTGGCTCTTACAAGCAGCCCTTCCCTGGGAAGGAAATTCCTTTCTCTTGAGACGGAGCCTGTGCCTCCTGCTAAGTTGACAATTAAACCTTAGTTCGTAGTGATTTCATTTCATCATTCTGGTCTCCTTGGTTCCATCAGGCCCAGCTTTGTCACAACAGACCCTTTTTTAAATGAAATTAAATTGCATGACAATCTTTTCTTGGATTCCATGAGGCCCTGCTGTGTCACAGTGGAGCCTTTGTGCCATGCATTTCCATTGCAGCACAATAGTCTCCGATATTCCATGAGGCCACAGTGCAAAACAATGGGCACTGCTATCCACGAGTTTCCATACTATCACAGTGGTCTCTTGGATTCCATGGGGGCCTACAGTGTCACTAGGGAGTCTTTGTTCCACATTTTTCTCTTGTGTCACAACATTCTCCAGCGCTTTAGAAGGCCACAACATGAAAGAGTGAATATTTGCTTTGGTGTTATTCCACACTGTCACAATGATCTTCTGGCTTCCACGAGGCCCCTGTTTGTAACAATTCAGACTTGTTTTCATGAGATTCTATTATGTAACCATGGTCTCCTGGATTCCAGAGTCCCCACCGTGTTTACAACTGACACTTGATTCCCCAAGATCCCATGGTGTCACTGTGCTCTCCTGTGATTCATGAGGCTATGCTGTGTCACAATGGACACTCGCTTCCTCAAAGGCTGGAGATGTCCCAGTGCCACTGGGTTTCCATCAGGCCAAACTTTGTCACAATGGGGTCTTGGTTCCACGAGAATCCATTGTGCCACAGTGGTCTCTTCTGAGTGCCATAAGGATGTCCTTATTCACAATGGAGCCTGCCTTGCATGAACCTTGGCCATGTCCCAGTGACATATGGGTTCCATGAAGCCCTGCCCTGTCATAATGGACACTTGTTTCCATGCGATTCCATCGTGACACAATGCTCTCCCAGATTCCATGCGGTCTTGTTCTGCCACATTGGTGTCTTGGATCTGTTAGGCCTGGCAGTATTTCTGTGGCCCTTGTGTTCTATATGGCCACTCTCTGTAAGAATTGACCCTTGGTTCCATTGCATTACAATGCTCCCTATGTTTCCATGACCTGCCCTGTGTCTCAATGGACACTTGATTCCACAAGAGATGGCAATGTCCCAGTGGCACCTGTCTCCTATTTGGCCCCTCTTTGTCAATATAAAGCCTTGGTTCCATGAGATTCCACTGTATGACAATGATCTCCCTAGTTTCCTGAGAACCTGATATGTTCACAATTGACTCTTGGTTGCTTGAGATTCAGTTACATCTAAGAGGTGTCCTTGGTCTCATAAAGGCCAGGTTTGTCACAACAGATCCAGGATATTCCATTGCAACACAATGGTCTCCAACACTCCATAAGGCTGCACTGTGAAACAGTGGACATTTGCTTCCATGAGATCCATTGGGAAACAATGTTCTCCTTTGTTCCATTAGGCCCGACTTTGACACAATGGACACTTGCTTGCATGAGCCTCGGAAATGTCTCACTTTGTGTCCCAGTGCTCTCCTGGGTGCCATGAGGCCCTTTTGTGCAACAATGCAGCCTAGTTTCCAATGGGCATGGCAATGTCCTAGTGGCACCTGTGTGCCATGAGGCCCCACTTGATCAAAATAGAGCCTTGAGCTGATGTGGGTGAGGGTCTGTAATGACTCAGAGTCCCCAGGCAGGTGCAAAGGAGAGACACTTTATTGCAAAAACCAGGCCTTTTTAAGCAGTAAGACCATTATCAGTTACACTGTTTTAAAGTGTAGCAAGCATACTTGCCTTCAGGGAAGACATGTCCATATGGAATTAAAGCTCCCTCAATCATCATCTCACATTTTTCTCCTTCTTTTACCTCTCTGCCTGCCAGCTCATTTCCTTCCTCCAATTCCAGGCTCACCTTCTGATGTGCCTTAACGTGTATAATTGGTACCTGCTCAGGTAGCTGAACTGCTTCCAGTAGCTGCAATATTTCCTGCACATTTGATTTTTTTCCCTTGTGAGTTTAACAGTCAGCTTTCTATCCAGATGGCTCCATGGGTGTATACAACTCCAAATGCATACCTTGAGTCTGTATAAATATCTATTTTCCTTCCTTTGTGATTTCTTAGACGTGGGTTAGAGGGATTATCTCAGCTTTTTGTTCAGAGGTATCTATTAATGAGGGTCCAGACTCCATTACCTCTTTGCAGGTGCTAACTGCATACCCAGCATGTCACTTTCCACTGACGACATCGCTGCTTCCATCAGTGAACCAGATTTCTGTGCCATCCAAAGGGGTGTCCTTCAGATCAGGATGGCTGGAGTAGGAGGCTTCAATAGTCTCCAGACAGTCATGGTGTCCTGGTTGCTTTTGATTTCCACTAAGGAAAGAAGCTGTGTTGATAATGTTAGTTACAAATACCTCTACATCATCTTGTTCCACCATGATGGCTCGGTATTTCAGGAACCTTTGTAGGGAGAGCCAGTGCCCTCCCTTTACTTTCAGGACTGCAGACACTGTGTGAGACACCAGTACAGCCATTTTCTTGCCCAAGGTGAATTTGTGTACATCTTGAATATTCAGCACCACTGCTGCAAGGGCTCTGAGGCATCCCAGCCATTCCTTGGCTGTTGTGTCCAGTTGCTTGGAGAAGTAAGCCACTGCTCTCCTGTCTGGACCCAGGTCCTGGGCCAGTATCCCCAGGGCAATTCCCTGCTTCTCAAGGGATACCAGAAAGAATGGTTTGCTTACACCTGGGAGTCTGAGAGCTGCAGCTGACATTACAGCATTCTTCAGCTGGTGAAAGGCCCACGTGGCCTCTTTTGTCCACTGGAGGCCTCTGTTCCCATTTGCAATGAGCACATACAGGAGTTTTACAAGCAACCCATAGCTGTGTATCCACAGCCTACACCACCCTGTCATTCCTAAGAATGTCCACAGTTCCTTTGCTGTCTGAGGCTTTGGGGTCTGACATATTGCTTCCTTGTGATCTTGACCTAGAGTCTGTTGTCCCACACGAATTTCATAACCCAGATAAATTACCTTTTGCTTCACTACCTGGGTCTTTTTCTTTGATACCCTGTATCCCTGAAGTCCTAGAAAGTTTAGAAGGCTTACTGTCCAGGCTACCCATGCCTCTTTCATCTGGGTGGCTATGAGGATATCATCCATTACTTCAGTAACTTTCTTGCTTCTGGGGAAGCCTCCCAGGATTCCAGATCTTTGGCAAGTTGTTCCCCAAACAGAGTAGGAGAGTTTTTAAATCTCAGAGGCAACACCATCCATGTGAGCTGGGATCTATGTCCACTTTAGAATTTTCCCATTCAAATGCAAAATTTTTCTGGCTGTCTTCATGGAGACGGAAGCAAAAGAAGGTATTTTTCAAGTCTAAAATGGTAACCCAAATTAGCTCTGGTGTTAGGCACATTAGCAAAGTGTATAGGTTTGCTACCATGGGATAGAGATCTTCAGTTATTTTATTAACAGCCCTTATATTCTGTACTATCCCATATGACTCATCTGGTTTTTGGACTAGTAAAATGGAAGTGTTGAACTCAGATGGGAACTTTTTTAACAACCCGAATTGCAAGAAATTTTCAACTATTGGACTAATTCCTTCCCTATCTTCCTTTTTCAAGGGGTACTGTTTAATTCTAACTGATTGGGTTTTTTTCCATCAGTTTAATTACTATAGGAGATGCATTTTTCACCCTCCCTGGTACATTGGAGGTCCACACTCCGGAAAACACTTGATTTATTATTTCTTCACTAATTTCTCCCTCCATATGAGCAGCTGTTAACATTAAAATTAATGCCTCTATGTACTGTTCATCATTTACCTCCAGAATAACTTCCACATTTTAAAATTTAATGGTTACTTGTAATTGTTCTAACAAGTCTCTCCCTAAAAGTTGTCTCAGGAAACTGGGCAGATAGAGAAATTTATGAATATCATATTGCTTCCCAAGACTATACCTTAATGGTTTGCAAAAATATGCTTTTTAATTTTGGCCAGTCCCTCCTATTACTGTAATATAATCCTTCTCCACAGGTGCCATAGTTTAATTCAGAACTGAATATGTTGCCCCCATGTCAACTAGAAATTCCACTTTTTTTCCCTTTCTCCCCAGCTTTAGCTTACAACCAGTGGATCTGCTTCGGTGAGATCTCCTGGTCCTCCTCAGTCTTCTTTCACATGTGCAATCACTTTTCCCTTTTCCTGGTCTCCCTTTTACTGAGGGTCACCCCATCTTCATTCTGGACATTAATTTTTCCAGTGAACATATTTCTTACAGATCACACGCTGGTCTCTGCCCAAGTGGGACAGACCTTATCTAGGTGATCCCTGTCTGCATCTTCCTCTCTCCCTCTCACTTATGACAGCTACGAACTTCCTCATTTCTTGTTTATATCCTTCTTCCCAGTTACTAAAGACTCTCCACAGCTTGTCCAGCAATCTCTCTAAGTTCCTCCCATCCTCCCCCCGAAGCTTTGGAAGTTTACATCTTATGTCATCCATAGATTGACCCAGGAATAAATCAACAAGCTGCTGTATCCCTACATCAAACCCAGGGTCCAGTGAATGTGTGGCAGCCCATTACATCCCTTAATTTATTGAGGAATTTGGATGGTGACTCAGAGGGCCCCAGCTTGATTCAATATAAAGCTGACCAACTCATAGTTTTGGGAATGGCCCTTTCCATCCCCTTTGCAAACCATTCCTGATAGCTTTCCAACTCTCTTGATTCAGCTGATCTGTTTGGGTCCCACTGTGGATTTTGGAATGGGAAATAATCTTTCACATCCAATTGCTGGGTTTTGTAATAATCTTCTGCCAGATCCACTGCTGTTTTTATAATTAATTATTTTTTGATCTTGGTCACTGCATCCACTAATAATTGCATATCGTGCCAATCTGGATTGTGTTGTTTTGTTCTATATCGCAGATATTTACCAGTGTTAACTGGGTCACTGCATAATTTTTAGCAACCTTTTCCCATGCCTCCACATTGATTATGGAGAAAGGAATTTTAACCAATACCATTTCTCCCTCTGGTCCCACTGCCTTTCATACAGGTGCCTGAAATATCTTTGTTGTCTAGTCGGGTGTGTGGTCAGAGGAGAGTCTGCATCCCCTGAGTCTGCATCCTCATCTTCATCCCTTTCCTGTCTTACGTGGGGAGACTTGAGCAAATTGTCCTCCAGATCTCGCTCCTGAGCCACAGTGTGGCAAACCTTATCTGATTTTGTACATCTCTGCCCTATACTGCACACTGAACAACACCACTTAAGCTTTCCTCTCTTATTCTCCTTCTCTAGGGCGAATACCAGAGGGTCAGTTGGAGCCTTGATCCCACAGTCCCTCTGCCATTCAGGGTCATCTCAAAGGGAGAAAAGCGTATCAGCATACGATACCTCTCCCACTTCTCTCCTAAGTAGCACGTGCTGTAATAGTGTGTTACAATCCAAAGTTCCACTAGGTGTCCACTTTGCTCCATTGTCCAATTTATATAAAGGGGCACGAGTCCTTGAAGAATCTAATAAGGTCTCTCTGTTTTCTGAATCCCCTTGCCCAGCAACATCTTTCCAATGTGCAATAATACAGCCCAGCGGACTGCCTTTAGGGATCCCCTACTTTGTTCAGTTCCCAGTATCTCCTCCTTCTTGTCCTGTCCCTTTTCCATCCAAATCTCTCTTTGCAATCTCTCACAGTTCTTTCCCAATCTTCCTCCCATACACACACCCAGGTTGCAGGGATTGAATGTGATTTTCTACACACAAACTTTAGAATTTTAGGTTTAAAATCATCTTGGTTAGGATTCCTCCATTTACACTGAGAGCATAGAGCTTTCCGTCTATCAGAGGAACAATACCAACGTTTTTCACAAGTCCTACCCTGCAACAGTAACCATGCCAACCTCCAGAAGCTCCAAAATGCCCCAAAACACCCTCAAAAACAAGCTATTCCAATCCTTCTCTCTTGAATATCCATATCCTCTTATGTAGCCTGTTCCCAATCCAAAGCTACCAACCTCCCTGTTGAAGTTCTATATATTCCTTCCAGATAAAATTGATCACTTCCTCTTTCTATACAATAGTTCACTGGATTCAGGAATTCCCAAGGATCCTGCCCAAACCACTGAGAGAGGGGGATCCTTTCCATTCATCTAGCCACAATTTAAAATATGCTCAGACCACCACACTGTAACTCTGACAGTCCACAAATATGAGCTCCTTGTATCTTGAATTCCCAAGTGTCAAAGACACAGCACTGTAGGTAGGGAGTTCCTTTAATTTCTCTTGCCAAGCTCACATTGTCTTTTCACCCTACAGTGGTCCGGTTCCCCTCTGTATTCAAAACTCTCCTGGTTCACGCTGAAGCCACATGGAAAGAGCCTGCCTACACAGCTGGGCTCTTTCAGCTTGGGGTCAATCTTCAACAGCCACTTCGAACAAACTAAAACAAAGCAGCCAACTACACAGTCAGAGTAACAACACAGAACAAAATTACCAGTTTGTTGCAATTATAACTTTTGTCACAAGTTGGCTGCATTACTCTAAAATACACAATCACCAGCAGTGGCAGGGGACCGGTTAAGACAGAACACCGGGTCTTACAGGGAATACTATCCCCCACAAACAGGCATTCCCCCCACATATCCCACAGCCAAAATCACTGCAGGAAAGGATATCTCTCTATCAAGGACTGTGATAAATGTGATTCCTGCTAACTAAATTGTAACTATGTTAGCGAAATTGTTGCTTCATATCAATGGAAAATAATAGTTACAAAGCAAAAAGGAAAAGGAACAAAGTAGAACCTCCAGATGTTTGGTGGCAATATTAGAAGAAGCATGTAGGTTTAATAACAGCATCTAGAAATAAAAAGTTTAGACTTTCGAATGGGCCAAATTGGGATGATTCCAAGCATTGCGCACTTGGATGTGGGAACATATGGTTAGTTACATAACCCCAAGCTTAGTGTGCTTGTGCTACCTGCAAGGTTAAACAGCAGACATGAGGAAGACACAGCGACTTCACTGGAAATATAGACCCCTGAAAGGATGAGAGACCCCTAACTACTAGTGGAGCATGCACAACACGACATAATGATGTTGATTTTGGGTATAGAACCAGGAAAAGCTTTTCAGAACGTTCTGTATTAACATACAGTATGTAAGTGAGATTTTTAGCTTGATTGTTTTGGTATGGGAGGAAGGGCTAACCCCTATCCGTTCCCCCGGTCAGTGTAACCCCAGTTGGTTTTGCTTATGCTTTATTTGAACCTCAATTATACTAAATTGCTCACTACCAAATTTTGTATATACTCAATTATATGTATTTAATATACTTTGGTTATAATAATTTATATATAATTGCTGCTCTTTAAAATTGCAGCTAAATTTAATCTTGTTGTTTGGTTAATTGGACAAATAGAACATCATTCACAATTTGGTGATGAAACCAGGGAACTCAGTCCAAAGGAAGAACAGCTAGTTTTGGGAAAGAGCTTTCCACCATTTGTTAAGGTGGTCCCAAGACTAGACCAGGCTTTCTTGGAGAAGGAGTTCCAAATTAAAATAAAGCATAAGCAAAAGAAGCAAGCAATAGGATGCACTCTAAAAGAAGGCTCCTGGAGGAGTGCCAGCAAAAGGTAAAGTGCCCAATATCTTGTGCACAAATACAGTGTGGGAAAACAGACTGTGTAAGTACCACGGGGTTGGGTAAAGCAGGGGCAACTGTGTGCTTGTGTGTGTGAGGGAGGAATATTTGAGATGGTTGGATAGCCGAAGCCAGTGGGGTCCTCGCAGTACCGTGTTTTCAGTTCTCCATGAGGAGGCTGGCCAGGAAAAAAAGTAAGAAAAAGGCAAGAACAAGTGAAGACGTCGGGAGGGACTGGAAGGGAAGGTCCCAGCCTGAGAAAGAAAAAGTCTTTAAGGAGAAGAGAGCTGGCTGACACTTGAAGAGATGATTTTTGAGGGAAGTGACTAAGTTCAGTTAAATTATCTTCTTAAAGATAAACAGATGGAAATTGTATGTGATTAAAGGGTTTGAAGAAAGTGGCCAGAAAAATTAGAGAAAATAGATTGAGAAGGGAAATTAGAGAATTAGGAGGGAGACAAGTAGTTGGCAAAAGAGAAAATATTGTAAATATTTTATGTGTAAATATTGAGTGAGAAAGTTGAACCACTAAACCAGTGAGGGAGAGCATTGGAGACTAAGATATAAGGGATTTCTTAGTCTTTTGCCACCAGAGATGGGTCAGAGGAAGAGTAAGACCTCTGACCAAGGGGTTGTGAATTATGACAAACATTCACAAGAACCTGGTATGCTTGGGAACCAAGAGGGGGGGGGTTCCAGGAGGGGAGCAGTATTCCTCAGTACAGTCCACTGGGGATCATGTTACAATACTGGGATACAAGGGAATCCCAAAGAGGAAAAAGCAAGCAGAAAATGATCCATTATTGTATGTTTGAATAGACAAAGGAAAAGATCTATGCAGACAATTTATATTGGGCAGAGTTTAAATCATTTGAAGATTAGATTTGTCAAGCTTTAAATCTATTTGTGAATTCAAAAGAACCTCCTAACCAGGAGAAAAGTAAATATGTAGGCCTGTGGCTTCCCTGGGGGGCAGGCGGGGGGGGGGGGGGGGGGAGGGGGGCGGGGAGCAGGGGGATTGAAATTGCAGTGTATTTTAGGAATCTTTTTAATATTTCCAATTTTCAAAGGAAGAGAGAGAAATTATTAAAGAGTCAGAAATAGAGGCTTGGAAAAGAGATCAGCAGGGGCCAGAACAGGGAGATCAGAAATGGCCTCTGGCAGATCCAAATTGGAATAATCAGGAGGTAGAACATGGGCAGAATATGAAGGATTTCAGGTGGACGATTATCCAAGGAATTCGGGGAGCAGTGCCTAGGGGAAAAAAGCATCAGGAAAGCTCTGAGTGAGCACCAAGAGAAGGACGAGTCCTCGGCAGAATGGCTAGAGAGACTAAGAATGGATTTGCAATTATACTCAGGCATAGACCCTGATACAGCAGCAGGGCAGGTCCTTTTGAAAACACAACTCGTAGCTAAGTCTTGAGGGGACATCAGGAAGAAGCTGGAAAAATTGGAAGATTGGCAGGATAGGGGGCTTCAGGAGTTGTTATGGGAAGTGCAAAAAGTGTATGTTAGAAAAGATAAAGAAAAGCAAAAAATAAGAGCCAGGATTCTAGTAGCAGCAGTCAAGGAAACACAAGCAACCACAAACACAGAGAACTTATCAGGTGTCTTGGGTTGCAGGAATACAAAAATGTGTATTCTATCACCATGTGTTGAAGCTGGGTAGGGTGGTGACCCATATCTCTGTGGCACATACAACCTGCTAATGGGCCATCTTTAAGACTAGGTGGGGCAATCATCTTTATCTTTTCTACAACCCACCCTCCCTCCAGGAAGATATCATCTGCTGTTGGGCCACTGACTCCCACTGTATGACTGAAAAAATTACATTATCTAATTGGGAAATGTTCCAGCCAGAGGGAGGAGCCAAGCCCTTCCTACCTAGATAAAAACTGAGATTTTGTACAACAAGGTATCGTCTTTCCACTGGATTCCAGTGGAAAGCCAGCCTTTCCACATCATCTCTGGACCTTCAGAGGAAAACTGCACTTTTTCTACAGGAGCACTGCTTCAACTAAACTACATCTGTCACTCCAGGAGGACTGCAGCCACCTTTTAATTGGACTGCTACCAACACTCTGACTGACGGGGTGTCAGGTTGTATTTTGACTCTGTCAGTGCTTTGGGATTGTTCTTTGTAATACTGTATTTCTATTTTAACTTTCCTAGTGAAGAGCTGTTATTCCTAATTCCCATATCTTTGCCTGAGAGCCCCTTAATTTCAAAATTACACTAATTTAGAGGGGGGAGGAGGGTTTACATTCTCCATTTCAAAGAGAAGGTTCTGCCTTTCTTGGCAGACGCCTGTCCTCCAAACCAGGATACAACAAACCCTTGGTTCCATGAGCTTCCCGAGCGTCACCATGGTCTCCTGGGATCTGCATTGTCACAATGGACAACTGGTTCCATGGGACCCTACTGTGTCACAATAAACCCTTAGTGCCATGAGGTTCTGGGGTGTCACAATGGTCTCCTTGGTTCCATGAGGCCTTGGAGTGTCACAATGGCTGCTTGGTTAAATGAGTTTCCATAGTGTCACAATGGTCTTCTTGCTTCTTCAGTGTCAAAATGGACCATCACTTCAATAAGGTTCTTGTGTCACTGGTCACTGGTCTCCTTGGTTCCATGTGGCCCTGCTGTGTCACCATAGCCCCTTGCTTCCAGGAGTTTCTGTGTTGTCAGTAATGGTTCATTTGTTCCAATGAGTCGCTGCTATCTCACACTGGACCATGGGTTCCATGAAGTTCTCCAGTGCCACAGTGGCCCCTTGGATCCATGAGGTTCCACAGTGTCACCATGGTCTCCTTGGATCTGCATTGTCACAATGGGCCATTAGTTTCCTGTGGCCTTGCTGTGTCACAACGGTCTCCTCTATTCCATAATTCCCCTCAGTGTCACAATGGAGCCTTGTTGCTGAACAGTCACAATTGTCTCCTTTCCATGGAGACAATTGGTTCCATAAGGATACAAAAGCTTTGCATAGACATTGAGCAACAACTTCTTAACACACCTGGGGAAAATTGTCTTTATTCAAGAGAGAGGTTCAAGGTGATGATGGCACCATCAATTTCATCTGCAACAGAAATCCAGGGAAAGGATGGGGACAGAGAATTCAGTTGGAAGACTCAGAGAATTCTGCTTACAGAGATAATTTCTAGTCATACTGTAGCTTGTAGAAAGGTGACATCATTTCAGGCATCCTGTATTGAGCATTTGGCTCCTGAGTAGAGTTTGTTGTTTAGGCTTTTCCCTGGCTGGCTGCACACGCCCATCTCGCTGTCCCTCCAGCATTTCTCAGCTCAGCATTGCTGTGCCCTCCCTGGGCTCCCTGCACCCAGCGCTGCCGGCTCCTGGCACACGGAGCCATGGCATGGCCCAGCCTCAGCTGGGACACCTGGGCCACCAACATTCTGCCCTGGCAGGGACTGTGCTGCTTCCTCACCTCCAGGCTGAACCTTCCAGGCTGCACTTTGGGGAGGTTTCCTTCTCTTCCCACTTCCCAGGAAAGCTCTGTCTCCTGCTGTTTACAGAAAAGGCCCGGTGGGAGATTTGGCGGTCAGAGGCTGTTTGGGGTACACTATTCATGAAATGACTGAGTTTTTCAATATTCTATGAAAGAAGGAGGAGCATCAACAAAACTTCTACTCTGGAATTATGGAGGGTAGCCTTTGGACTATACAAGATGCAGATTTAGATAATCAGGTGCTGATTTTTTTTAAGGGAAACAGTCTTTAAAAACAAACTATTGCAGAAAGGATGGAGACACTTCAAGAAAGAAATCTTGAGGGAGCAGAAACAGCCTGTCTCATATGCCAAAGTCAGCTAGCAATGAAAATAACTGGTCTGGCTAGGCATGGAGCTTTTTCCAAAGACTCAGGGAGAAAAGAAGCTGCATCACCTTTGGGCTGAGAGGCAGGCAACTAAGGAAATGTTTAAGGGTGTTGTTAGGTCATGCAGAAATATAATAAGAGAGTCGAAACCTCAGTTAGGACTTAACCAGGCTGCTTCTGTGAAGGATAACAAAAATTGTTTTATCAATACATTAATGGGCAAAGGTTGGTCAAGGAGAATTTCTATTCCTTATTGGAAGGAATATAGTTACCAAAGATGAGGTAAAGTCTGAGAAACTAAACCCCTAATTTGCCTCAGTTTTCAAAAATAAGACAGATTGTCCTCAGGACAAGTGTTCTTCTGAGGGGGCAGATGGGGACAGAGAGCAAAACAGACCCCTGTAATCCAAGAGGAAGCAGCTGGGGACATGCTGAGCCACTCAGATGCTCACAGGTGTCTCTGGGAGCAGATGGGATCCATCCTAGGAGGATGAGGGAGCTGCTGGATGAGCTCCCCAAGCTGCTCTCCATCATTTACCATCAGTCCTGGCTCACCAGAGGACTGGAGGTGCCAATGTGAGCCCATCCCCAAGAAGGGCTGGAAGGAGGATTTGGGGAACTTCAGGCCTGTCAGCCTGACCACAGTGCCCAGCGAGGTGATGGAACAGATCACCTTGAGTGCCATCACAGGGCAGCTGCAGGATGGCTGAGGGATCAGAGCCAGCCAGCGTGGATTTCAATATCTGCATTGATGATCTGGATGAGGTCACTGAGTGTACAATCAGGAAATGTGTACACACTGAGTGTACAATCAGATGACACCAAGCTGGATGTGAGTGTGGATCTGCTGTAGGATAGGAGGGTTCAGCAGAGGGACCTGGACAAGCTGGATCAAGGGCCCAAATCCAACCAGGTGAGGTTTAACAAGACCAAGTGCTGACTCCTGCACTTTGAGCACAACAACCCCTGCAGTGCTGGGGGCAGAGTGGCTGGACAGTGGCCAGGCAGAAAGGAACCTGGGGTACTGATGGACAGCAGGCTGGACATGAGCCAGCAGTGTGCCCAGGGGGCCAAGAAAGCCAATGGCATCTGGCCTGGATCAGGAATGGTGTGGCCAGCAGGACCAGGGCAAAGATTTTTCCCCTGTGCTCGGCACTAGTGAGGCCACACCTTGAGTGCTGTGTCCAGTTCTGGCCCCCCAATTTAGGAAGAACATGAAAGGCCTGAGTGTTTCCAGAGAAGGGCAACAAGGCTGGTGAGGGGTCTGAAACACAAGTCTTGTGAGGAACAGCTGAGGAAGCTGGAGTTGTTTATTCTGGAGAAGAGAAGGCTCAGAGAGACAAGGTGGTGTCCAGGCAAAGGTTGAACTTGATGATTTCCAAGGTCTTTTCCAGCCTGGCTGATTCTCTGATTCTCTGAAACCACCGCTGCAGCAATGGCAAGATGAGCCCTGGGCCTCCCCTTCACAAGGTCCAGCAGCCCAGGTCCCTCAGCTTCTCCTCAGTCCCCAAAGCCCATCCTGTCAGTCCTGCAGAGCCTCTCCAGCCCCTCCTCACTGCCCAGAACAGGGAGCCCCACACCCAGACACACCAACCCAAATGTGCCCCCCCTTGTCTATGGTGCCTCTAGCAAGGGAGCAGCACGAGGCACTGCAGGACCCTGCAGACAATTCCTGCAGCACTTGTAGGATCATCCTGCTGTGCAAGGTATGTTCACATGGTGCCAGCTCAGGAACTGAAATGGGGAGTGGGGCCAGAGAGGAAAGGGCAAATAGGGATGGGCTGTTTGTAGGGGAGAGGAGAGGGATTGGATAGAGGAAGAAATCAGAACTTTGAGAGAGTAAAGAAATCAAAGGTGAAGGAAAGGAAATGCTCAGGGCAGTTTGGGGGTGGCTACCAGGCTGCCCTGGCTCTGAGCAACAACGTCTTCAGTGGAACAGGAAACTCAAAGCTCATGGGAACAGACTTTCAGAGGCCTCCACAAAAAACCTGTGTTGTTTCCCCACCAGTCCCCCAGCCCTTGCTGGCCCCAGGGGCTGATGGCATTTGTGCTCACTCAGCTCCATCTCCTCACAGCAGCACTGTGCTGTGTCAGCACTGATTTGCCCCAATCTCTGCACACAGACATTTCTGCTGCTGCCCCAAAGAAGGAAAAAAAAAGGGGCATCTCTGGAGAAAACTTTGCTGAGAGATCCTTTAGTTAATTTAAAGCCACTGAGGATGCAGCTCCTCATAGAGTTTATGGTCATAGGGAAGGTGGAGAAAAACAAAGCGGGAAATGCCACAAAGAATGACATTTTAGTGGACAATATTAAAAAAAGTAGATCAAAGAAAAAAAAGCTTCAAATTGAAACCAACAAGAAGTATCAAAGACTACTTTTATTACAAGTGATATTCATAAATTTGCTAGCACTTTAATGTTTCTGAAACCATCCAGTCATCAGTCTCCACCCTGCAGCCTTGAGGTCCTGGTTCCTCAGGCTGTAGATGAGGGGGATCAGGGCTGGAGGCAGCACTGAGTGCAGAACTGACAGGGCCATATCCAGGGATGGGGAGGAGATGGAGGGGGTTTTAGGTTGGTAAATGTTTCAGTAATGAGGAAAAGGGAGACTGTGGAACCCAGAAAGGCATTCCCAATTAGAACAAGCCCTGTGCCCTCTCCTTGTCAGTCAGCCTTTTGGTCACTCCCACCCTAATTCCCTGTTGGCCCTTTGCCCTGGCCCTTCCCTTGTGACACCCCCTGTCCCTTGGCAATTGGTCCCTAAGGATTTCCCGCCTGCTGATCCCATGACAAAACCTGAAGCCCCACAAGCCCCTTCGCCTTTGTTCCCTGAAACCCGGATCCATGCGAGGCTGAAATAAACATCTCTGTAAAACCGGCAAAGGCCTTTCCTGCTCCTTCACCCCAAGAAACTTCTAAATGCAACACATGGCGCTCCGAACCCGGACTCTTTCCCATGAATGCATCTACATCAACCAGACCGAGACGGTTTTTTAATCTTACTGTGGTGAGTTTAAAACTCTGCATCACTCTTTGCTTTTTCTCCTTTTACTCTGGTGTGCTGGGAAGAGACTTGGGGTGAAAATGCCCGTAAGATACATCTGCTCGCAGTGGGAAATTTGTCTCCAATTTAAAAACATTCTTTGTCGCAGTAATTTTCAATTTTTGAAGGGGGATTTGAAACTTTTAGTATGCTGGCTGTGTGAAAATTATCCTGACGTTTCACAAAAATAATTTCTAAATAATAACTTTTTAAATGAAGCCTCGGCAAATTGCAAAGTAAACACTTTCCAGTAGTAAAAACTCTACGTTTAGTTTAACTCTAGGTTTAGTTTAATTTGTCTAGGTGTTCAGCTTTCTAATGAATGTTCAGAAAATGCTGAACCCCAGCTTTTTCCACTTTCTCCTTCCCCTACAGCCCCTCTCCTGTCGCAAGAAAAGTTTTCTTTTTCACTTTCTCCCCTCACCTTGGCTGCACAAAATGGCGCAGACCGCGTGGCGGGACGCACTAAATTCCCCTCCGCTCCCATTTTTGGGTCGCGCCCCTCCCCTCCTGATCAGAACCCTGCCCCCATGCACACCCCGCCCCCCAAGCAGCCGAGTGAAGCAGCTGCAGTGACAGAGAGCCCGCGGCCACCCCACTGCTGCCACCGCCCCGGAGCCAGGAGCTACGCTCCGGCCTCAGAAGTTCTGCGCCAGAAGCGACAGCCCCAGCAGCAGCAGCAGCAGCAGCAGCAGCAGCAGCAGCAGCAGCAGCAGCAGCAGCGCCTCATCGCCAGCACGGCCACCATGCCGCTTCCTCCCTGCCACCGAAAAGAGAAGCGGCAAAAGCGGCCCCCACTCACCACCCACACACCCCGCCCCGCTCTCCGCCTGCCCCCCGTGGACCCCCACGCACCCCCTGCCCCCCATGGAGCCCCATGCACCCTCTGCCCCGCGGGCAGCCCCATGCACCCCCTGCCCCCCATGGAGCCCCACACACCCCCTGTTCCCCGTGGAGACCCACGCACCCCTTGCCCCGCGGGCAGCCCCCGTTGGCTGGATCCCGCACACTCAGCCCCGCCGGCGCGCACGGCACCCCCAGCACAGAGCAGCTCACACTTCTCAAGCTCTGCCGCTGCCAACCCACAACAAAAACAGCCCCTCTGACACCAGCACGTCCAACAGCACAGACACAAGCACAAACTCACCAGCAAAACTAAAAACATCATTGCTAAAAAAGTGTTATGAACTGTCAAATGGTTCACTGTAAAAAATAGATACGGATTCATCACTCGAAATGATACCAAAGAAGATGTGTTTGTTCATCAAACTGCAATAAAAAAAAAATAACCCTAGAAAATGTCTCCCCAGTGTAGGAGGTGGAGAATAAGTGGAATTTGACATAGTACAAAGGAAAAAGGGCCTTCAGGCAGCAAATGTTACAGGGCCTGGTAAATTCCCAGTGCAGGGAAGCATTCATGCACCAAACTGCAGCTACAATTCAGCTACTAGAAAACCTTGTCCTTCACACATCAAAGCCTTCAAGTTACAGCAGCAAACCAAAAGCAAAAACAGCACAAAACACCAGTCAGCTGTCCTGGAGCCGAAAGTCTATTCCTCCATTTGCAAAACCTGCCAAACAAATATGTGCTTTCCACCAATCCCTATTGCTTCCCTACTTCCTTCCTACTTTCCCCTTTTTTCATCCACAAAATAAGTCCTTTCAAAATTTCCCCAAATCTCATTACCCTTTCTTTATGTTCCCTAAAATTCCTAACCCCCTTTCCGCTCCACAGTCTCCCTCCCACTGCCATGCTTCTCCCTACCTTTGCTACCCAGCTGCCAATCTGTTTTCCCAAAGTTCCGTTTTAATACAAAGCGGGGGATGATATGGGAGGGAGAGAAGAAAGAAAAATCTCCCAAGGCAAGAATCTTTGTTTTTTCTTCAAAATTAATGATTTCTATTTAAAGTTTCAACAGGTACCCTATCCCCATTCTACCTCATACAAGCTCAATCAAACCCACCAAAGTTCCAGTCCATGCTAAAGGATCCCCTTCCTTACTCAGTTTCCTGACAAGCCGTGCTGAAAAAACTTCACCTTCCTTCCTACCAGTTCCCAAATGCTTCAAAAATCTGTTCAAATACTGAGAACTCAAGAAATAGCTTGCATTTTAAAAATTGGTTTGCTTTGAATGCTTTTGTTTGTTTTTGTCGTTTTGTGTTTTTTAGTTACCTTAGTTTTACATTTAATTTTAAAATCCTTTAAAAAAGCCTTTTTAAATAACAAAGAAAAGGGGAGTTGTGGAGACACAGAAAGGCATTCCCCATTAAAGAAGCTCCCTGTGCCCTCTCCCTGTCACTCAGCCTTTCGGTCACCCCCGCTCTGTTCACCTGTTGGCCTTGTCACCCTAACCCCACCCTCGAGCACCCCCTGCCCCTTGGCAATTGGTCCCTAATGATTTCCCCGCCTTCTTATCCCATGACAAAACCTGAACCCCCCCACAAGCCCCTTAGCCTTTGTTCCCCTAACTCTGGACAATGCTGACCAGTAGCTGAAATAAACATCTTTGTAAAACCCTCACAAAGGCCTTTCCTGCTCCTTTACTCACCTTCACCCCAAGCAACTACTAGAGGCAACATTTGGTGGTTTGTTCTTTACTTTCCTTGGTTTCAATTTTTCAGTACTGTCCACAAGGAAATGTCACTGTATGCGCCATATATCTTTTTGTTACTCTCCAACTTCAATGTGACCCACAGACTGTGACAATAAAGAGCTGTGCTCTTGGTGGATCCGTTAGGCCCAGTTGTGTCCTAATGGACACTTGGTTCCATGAGCAGTGGCAATGTCCCAGTGGCACCTGTGTTCCATGACACCCTGCTGTGTTACAAGTGACAGTTTGTTCCATGAGATTCCATGGAGTTACAGTGGTCACTTGGGTTCCATGAGACCCTGCTGTTTTGACAACTGACACTTGGCTCCATCAGATTCCATTGTCCCACAATATTCTCCTAGGTTTCAAGAGGCCCCTCTGTATCTCAATGGTCCCTTGCTTCCATGAGCCGTGGCTCGGTCCCACTTGCCCCTGGGTTCCATGAAGCCATGCTGTGCTCACAATTGAAATTGCTTCCATGAGATTCCATTTAGTCACGATGGTCCCCATGTTTCCGTAAGGCTGTGCTGTGTCATAGTGGATACTGGATTCTGCAAGATGTGGCAGTCCCAGAGGCACCTCTAGTCCCATGACACCCCACTTTGGTGAAGAAGAGCCTTGAATCTGTGAGATTCCAGGTTGTCCCAATGGTCTGCTGAGTTTCATGAGGCTGTGCTGTGTCACAATGCTCACTGAGTTCCACATGCCCTAGCAATGTCCAAGTAGCACCTGGCTTCCATGAGGCCCCACAGTGTTTCCAGTTGACACTTGATTTCCCCAGACTGCCTTGTGTCACAGTGCTATCCTGGGTGCCATGAGGCCTTGGTGTGCAATAATGCAGCCTTGTTTTCTCTGGGTCTGGCAATGTCCCAGTGGCACCTGTGTGCCATGAGGCCCCACTTGGTCAAAGTATAGCCTTGGTCTTACAACGGACCCTTCTTTCCTTGAGGTGCCATTGCACCACAATGGTCTTCTTGGTTGCATAAGGCACAGTGAAACAGTGGACTCTTGAGTCTATGAGTTTCCATTCTATCACAACGGTCTCTTGAATTCCATGAGGCCCTGTTTTCACTATGGAGCTTTTGTTCCACATTTTTCCATTGTGTTACAACTATCTCCCGTGCTCTGGGATGCTGCAACATGAAACAGTGGACATTTGCTTCCATGTGACTCCACAGTGTCACAATGGTCTCCTGGCTTTCATGGGTCTCCACTTTACAATTGACACTTGGCTCCCCAAGATCCCATGGTGTCACTGTGCTCTCCTGTGATTCACAAGGCTGTGCTGTGTCACAATGGACACTCACTTCCTCCAAGGCTGGACATGTCCCAGTGGCACTGGGTTTCCCTCCGGCCATGCTTTGTCAGAACCGGGCCTTGGTTTCATGAGAATCCATTGGGTCACAATGTTCTCCTTAGTTTTATGAGAGCCTGATATGTTGACAATTAAACAAGGAACCCTTGGTTCCTTGAGGTTCTATTACACCACAGTGGTCTCTTTGGTTCCATCAGCCCTAGGTTTGTCACAATGAAGCCTTGGTTCCATGCACTTCCATTGCATCACAATGGTGTCTTGGATTCCATGAGGCCCTGCTGGGTCACAGTGGAGCCTTTGTGCCATGAGTTTCCATTGCAACACAATGGTCTCCAGCATTCCATGAGGCCTGGCTGTGAAACAGTGGGCTCTTGGTTCCATGAGTCTCCATTCCATTGTGGTGATGTCTTGCATTCCATAAGGCCCTGAAGTGTCATTAGGGAGCCTTTGTTCCATGCTGGTTGCAACAGGAAAGACACCACTGTGCCACTGTGGAGCCTTTGATCCATGTGTTCCCACCGTGACACAATGGGTTCCCTAGCTCTATGAGGCTGCGCTGTGAAACTGTGGACACCTTGTTCCATGAGATTCCATGTTTTCACTGTCAGGAAAATCCCTAAAGACAAGAGGTTTATGTCCATTAAGAAGACAGAGGAGTACTTCAACATAATTTGAAAAAAGGGGGAGAGTTCATCGGGGCACACGCCCGCAGGGTTTTCTCTCTCCAGGTTTCAGAAGGCGCAGCCTCATTTTATCCAAAACTCCCAGCTGCACGTGGCCTTTTCCTTTCCTGGCTGGCCAAGGCACTAGGAAGGTACAACCTTCCTGACCCACCTACCCCGTATGCCCCCTTGAACCTGGCATTTCCCCCTGAAGTTCAGGAGTTCAGCCTTGTGAAAGACCCTTGTCTGTTTCAGGAGCCAAACTGTCTGGGCCCAGTAACAAACCTGCTGCCGAAAGTCAGTAGAAACATTACCACTCATTTCAAAGGACTTAACATCTATCCCTTCACCCACCTAATGATTTGCAAATACATTAGCGCACATCTTTCCTCTCACACTGATGTTTCCTGTGCTGGTGACAGTCTGTTAAGCCCAGCCTTTGGCCTGACCTCTCTGCTGTTGTAGTTCCATGGACAGAGGTTGTTGCCTCTTCCCCCTTCCATGGCCAGGGTGATGTTCAACCATCTCCAGGACAGTGGGGCCCCACCCCACGGCACTGTGCCCTGGGAAGACAAAAGTCATCACTCCAAATGTCCCCATTTCTCTTTCTTCCCAGGCATTTGGATTTGCCAGTGGGGTTTGCTGTTGTTTACCACAGGAAAAAAGAAGACACCTGTGACACTGTGGGGCACATAGAACCAAACATCCATTGTGACACCACAGAAACTCACAGAACTAAGGAAACCCTGTGACATTGTGGGGCCCCATGTAACCAAACATCAATTGTGACACTACAGAGCCTCACAGAACCCAAGTCCGTGGTGACACAAGAAGGGCTCATGAAACCAAGGAATCCAATGGTCTAATACAGATCTTGCATGGTTCAACCTTGGGAAGAGAAACCTCCTTGGTGGCACTTTGGGCTTGGCACACACTTAAGGAGGGTGTCTGTTTGTAATTGGGAAAAATCAGGAGCTTTTGATTGCTTCAAAAAGGCAAAAGGATGAAAACCCCTCTTTGCCTGAGTGCAGCCAGCAAAGCAGGTCCCAGTTGAGTGAGAACAGACAGGATGGGGTTGGGGAATATGGAGCAAGGTTTTCCACACTGGGTCAGACCTCAAGGCACAGCTTGTGCTTTGAGCAGGCCAGACCTCCTAAGGAGAGACCCTGGATCAGTATCAGTCACAGAATGCTGCAATCACCTCTGCTCTAAAAAGAAACAGTAATGAAAGACACCATTTAAAATAGGAATACATATTTCTTAGAAACTCTTTGAAGTATTTCTCCATAACTGCAGCAGCAAACCTTCCTAATGAACAGCACTAGACCAGAGGGAAATCAAGGCAGAGCCATGGTTTGTCAGGACTTGCTTGATCCCAATGAGCCCCGTGGTGCATTTGGTGCTGAGCCCTGGAACCTCAGGGCCTGAGAGGAGATTGCACAAACCTCTCCAGATTTCAAAGTCAGAAGAAAAACCCAAAATGTCTCAAAGCATTAATGGGTCCCATTGAGGTCCATCACCAACACAGGCTCCTCATGGACTGTTTGGTGGAGAGAATTGAAGGCCATGATTGCCCAAAAACTTCTGAGACTTGGAGAGGAAAGGAAAAAGGAAAGTACCTTAAAAAATCTGAAGTACCTTGAAGCATTGAGTCCCACTGAGTGTTGTTACTGAGAAAGGCTCTCTAGAGACTAATTAAAACAGATAATTGGAGGAAATGATTCCACAAAGCTTTGAGAGACTCCCAGGCAAAAGCAAAACCCAAAGTCCTCTAAAAAACCTGCAGTCCCTGGGAGCATGAAGGAGCCGCCAGGGCCATTCCTGACCAAGGCTCCCCAGGGACTGGTCCCAGCAGATCCCTGAGACCACTGGGATGTGGGGGGGATGCTGAGGGCAAGACATGGGGCGACAGTGCCCAGCCTTGCTGGGGCTGTGCCAGGAGGCCCCAGTGGCTCAGGACAAGGTGTCTCCTCAGAGCCCTTGGTGGCACAGACCCTGCTGTCCCCCAGGGCTCCAAGACTTGTCTTCTCTTTGTTCCCATCTGTCATCTCTGCCTCCAATTTCCTCCTATGACTGGAACCTGGGGACACTTTCTCAGTTGTGTCCCTCAGTGGGATCCATTAAAACTTTCAGAAACTTTGAAGTTTGATTCTGGCTTGGAGTTCTTGAGAGGTTTCTTCAGCTCCCTCTCAGGGACTGATGTTCAGGGATACATCCCCAACCCCCAAGAGTGTCATTAAAGTCCTTGTGCTGTGTCTGTGCCGCTGAGCTGGGCCAGGCTCCAGCACAGAGGCAGCTCCTGGCAAGGGCAGCACTGCAGAGAGACAGCTCTGCCCAGGAGCAGCTCCTGTGAACAGCCCAGCAGGGCTGGGGCTTTGCCTGCAGCTACCCCGTGCACAGCACAGAGGCACAGAGAGGTTAAACTCAGCCTGGGCTGGGAGCACAGAGCAGAGCTCAATGAGGGCTCACTAGAGCAGAAATCCTCACAGTGTTTGGAACAGTCACTCTCTGGCTGTGGGAAGGTAAGCTGCAGTTCCTGCAGGGATCTCCTGAAGCTGGCACATGCCACAGCTTTCAGAACCTTCCAGGAGGACTCTCAGAGCTGCTGCAGTGCAGGGGATGTGGCCCTGGGCAGGGCTGGGTTTCCCTGCTGCAGCACCCGAGGCACAGCCCCAGGCAGCTCCCTGTGTCCAGGCTCTGCTGCAGGGCTGAGCAGCCAGGGCTGCAGCCAGGGGTGCCCAGGGCTGTCCTGCAGAGCAGGGTCCTGCAGCCCAGGGCTCTGTGCTGGGGCAGGGACTCTGCTGCCAGGGGCAGTTCTCAGCCAGCCCGGGGAGCTACTCCCAGCACTGGGGAGAAGCTGTGGGGACAAGGAGTGACCCTGAGCAGGGCAGGTGCTGCTGCTGGAGGTGCTGGGTGGGGCAGGGCTGCTCCCAGCTCCAGACCAGCCTGGGCACAGCTCTGGAGAGCACTTCCCAAAAGAAGGTGAGCCTGGTATTGCTTGTAAAGATCAGGAGATTTCTTGAGAGTGTTTTCAATTTCCTCCTTAGAGAAGGATGGGACAGACAAAAAGATTTTTGCTTTTTATACTTTTTTCCTAGTCTTGTAATTCTGTAAAACTATTATTATATCCTTATATAACTACAATCTTTTAATATCTCTAGTACACCTCCTAACCTTTCTTTTAGATTTTTTGAACAATAAGCTGACCTTCTAAATACATTCCTGAAATAATGTCTAGTCTTATTATCAGGAAAAGGACCTACAAGAAGAACATTGTTTTGTTTAGTTTTGTTTTTTAAGCAGAATGTGAGCAGTCATAGAAAAATAGGGGCAAGGAATCCTTTGGAACTACTCCAATGAGTTGACCCAGGGGTGTGTAACAGGGGAAACCAAATCTCCTATTGGATGTTCCTGTTAAATATCCTAGTTAAACAACCTTAATGCATTGTTGGAATTGGGGCTAGGTGTGCCACATTCCCACTGGGACACCTGGAAGCTTCCAATAACAATCTGTTTTGTACTTTACCATTGTAACACTCTTGCAAGGTTTTTTTATTCTCTTTTGATTATAGACGAACAAACAGACACCAGAAGGATGAGGGAAGCAGAACAGGAATTGTACTCAGAGAATCATAGAATATTCTGAGTTGAAAGGGACACACAGGATCATCAAAGTAATGTTTGAACATTTACAGAGACTCCAGTTTTTTAACTTGGTGTGGTCAGTCTCTCTGCTGGGTGCCTCCTAAAGGCCCTTCAGCCACTCTCCAGCCCCGGGCAGCACCAACATCCCCTTTGCAGGGCCCAGCAGGGCTCTCCTGAGCTGCCATTGCCCACCTGCAGAGAGACCCTGCCCCAGCAGGGCTCTGCAGACAGGCAGGTTTGTGTGGGACAGGTGAGGGCACAGAGGGTGGGATGGGCTCTGTAAGCCTGGCAGGGCTCTCAGGAGGGAAATATCCAGGCCCAGGGAGATGCTCGGGGAAGGAGAGGGGGCTGAAGAGAGCAATGCTGGGGGCAGGAGGGCACTGTTGGTGTGTGGAAGGTGCCGTGCACAGCTGGGTATGGGAACACTGCCCTGAGTGCCCGGCTGTCTCTGCCCTGCCCTCCCAGGCACAGCACCACAACATCTTCTCTTGTTTCTGCACTCCTCTGATACTGTCATTGTAAACTGCAGCTCTCAGGGAGGCTCTGGGTTTGCAGCACTGAGTCAGGCACTGCCCTTGGGATTCCTGCCAGGCAGGGGTGTCCATGGGAATGGGGTGTCCAAGCTTCCCTGTGACCTGTGGGGCTGAGGGCAGAGCAGTGCATGGGAAAGGGGAATGAGCTGAGCCTCCTCCCTGAGATCCCATCATGGACACACCTGGGAGTCTCCTTGCTGTGTTCTTCCAAGCTCTGAGCTGCCCTCCTTGGTGCAAATCTGTGCCAGAGCCTCTCAGAGTTCTCTGAGTGTCCCAAGGGGAAGTGCAGAGATGCCACAGCTGAGGAAATGCTGTTGGGTTTGCCAAGGGAATGGTGAGTGTTCTTGGCAGAAGGGGGTACTGAGGTGTTGCTCAGAGACCATTAAAGAAGGTCAGCCATTCAGGGATTCCTCTGCTCTCAGCAGAGTTTGGTTATCCCAGGGTGATACAGAAGTGTGACTGTGCTCTGATTCCAGCCAAAAGTGCAAACCCAGGGCAGTTGAGAACAAGCCCATCCAGCCCCTCACCTTACCCTGAGCCACAGGGAATCTTCTCCCTCTCAGATCTCTCACTGGCAAACTGTGAGTGCAGCAGAAATGCTGGGGATTTCTATCCTCAGAGAACCAGCAATCATGTGGGTAGGAAAACAAATCCTAATACCAACTCCTGCCATCCTTTTGATTTGTGAATGCAGTAGCTACCAAGCCTTTCTGCATTAGGAGTGATTCCACTGGCAAATCCTAAATATCCAGCCTTGTCCCTCTGCCACACAGCCATAAACCCAGGGCAGCAGGGCAGGGATGGCTCCTCAAGAGCCTCTATGCAATGGCCTGGCTGCTCCTGGCACACTCAGACAACACAACTTCAGCTCAGTCAGGGACCTGGGTAAAGTTTTTCCCAGAGCAGGAACAAGGGTGGGTTAGCCGCAGTAGGAATCTACAGAGAATGGTGCAGGTTTGGCTCAAAGCAGCCTCAGCTGACTAGTCACTGTCCTTTATCTATGAACAGGTCCCCATGTCCAGAGACAGCAAATGTCCAACAGCAGCTCCATCAGCCACTTCCTCCTGCTGCCATTGGCAGACACACGGCAGCTGCAGCTCCTGCACTTCTGCCTCTTCCTGGGCATCTCCCTGGCTGCCCTCCTGGCCAACGGCCTCATCATCAGCGCCGTAGCCTGCAGCCACCACCTGCACACCCCCATGTTCTTCTTCCTGCTCAACCTGGCCCTCACCGACCTGGGCTGCATCTGCACCACTGTGCCCAAAGCTATGCACAATTCCCTCTGGGACACCAGGAACATCTCCTACTCAGGATGTGCTGCACAGCTCTTTCTGTATATATTCTTCCTTGGAACAGAGTATTCCCTTCTGACCATCATGTGCTATGACCGCTACGTGTCCATCTGCAAACCCCTGCACTATGGGACCCTCCTGGGCAGCAGAGCTTGTGCCCACATGGCAGCAGCTGCCTGGGCCAGTGGCTTTCTCAATGCTCTGCTGCACACAGCCAATGCATTTTCCCTGCCCCTGTGCCAGGGCAATGTCCTGGGCCAGTTCTTCTGTGAAATCCCCCAGATCCTCAAGCTCTCCTGTTCACACTCCTACCTCCGGAAATTTGGGGCTTCTACTTTTACTACTTTCTTAGCACTTGGCTGTTTTGTGTTCATGGTTTTCTCCTATGTGCAGATCTTCAGGGCTGTGCTGAGGATCCCTTCTGAGCAGGGACAGCACAGAGCCTTTTCCACCTGCCTCCCTCACCTGGCTGTGGTGTCCCTGTTCCTCAGCACTGGCACATTTGCCCACTTGAAGCCCTTCTCCATCTCCTCCCTATCCCTGAATCTGTCCCTGTCAGTTCTGTACTCAGTGATGCCTCCAGCCCTGAACCCCCTCATCTACAGCTTGAGGAACCAGGAGCTCAAGGCTGCAGTGTGGACACTGATGACTGGCTGCTTTCAGGAACATTAAACTGCTAGCCAGTTTCTGAAAATCACTTGTAATAACAGCCGTCTTTGATACTTCTTCTTGGTTTGGTTGTGGGGTTATTTTTCCTTTGTTTTAGTTTTATCATACTGTCCATAAAAAGAGCCACTCTGTGTTCCATTGCTCATTATGTTTCTCCATCTTCGCTGTGGCCAGAAAATGTGTCAATAAAGGGTTGCAGTCTTCATGGCTTTAAACACACTGAAGGATTTCTCTCCCAGCCAAGTTTTCTCCAGAGATGACCCTTTTGTTCCCTCCTCTGGAGCTGCAGCAGCAATGTCTGTGTGCAGAGCTGGGGCTGATCAGTGCTGGCACAGCAGCTGTGCCCAGCAGCAGCAGCAGCATTTGGTGTTGCCAATGCTGCTTCTGTGCCACTGCCCCATTGCCCTCCTGCCCCTCGTGTTGCTGCAGGGCCTCAGTGCTCTCGGGGCCAGGCACAGCCCTGGGGGTGGCAGTGCCAGGGCTGCAGCAGGGACAGGCCATGGGCACTGCTGGGGCAGCGCTGATGCCTCAGGGCAGGGCCTGGGGGCTCCAGGCTCCTTGGCCAGGCTCTCTCCACAACACTTGGCCAGGCCAATGCTGAGCAGAGAAAACCCCTGTGAGCAGCCCTAGGCTGGCCGTGGGCAGGCTGGGGGCAAACAGCATGGCTGGTGCTCTGCAAGGTCCCTGCAAGGGGGAGACCCTGGCAAGGAGCAGCAGAGCAGGGGCTGATCCATCCCCACTGTGGTGGACAGCCCAGGGCAGCGTCCCAGAGCCTCCTCATGCACCTGCCAACAACATCCCCCCTCTGCAGCCCTGGCCTCTCCCCCAGCTGACACAGGTGCTGCATCCTTGCAGGCACAGACACGGCAGCACTGACTCAAGACCCCCTGTTTGCACTGCACAGAGCAGGCATCAGCACCCCCATGGTGCTGCTGTGGGGAGATGGAGCTGAGTGAGCACAAATGCCACTAGGAAGAGCTGGGGAATGTGAGGGAAACCACTCAGGTTTGTTGTGGCCTCTGCAGTCGGCCAGAAAGTTTGTTTCCATGAGCTGTGATTTTCCTGTCCCACTGCAGATGTTGTTGCTCAGATCCAGAGCTGCCTGGCAGCCACACTCACACAGCTCTGAGCATTTCCTTTACTTGACCTTTGTTTTCTTTACTCTTTTTAGCTCCCCATTTCTTCCTCTTGCCCATTATTCTAACCTCCCCTGTATACAGCCCATCCCTGTTTGTCCTTTCTTCTCTGGACCCCGTTTTCAGTTCTTCAGCTGGCACCATGGGAACTTCCCATGGAAAGCAGGATCATCCTACAAGTGCTTCAGGAATTGTCTGCAGCCTCCTGCAGTGTCTCGTGCTGCTCCCTTGCCAGAGGCACCACAGGCCAGGGGGGCACATCTGGGCTGCTGTGTCTGGGTCTGGGGCTCCCTGTTCTGGGCAGTGAGGAGAGGCTGGAGAGGCTCTGCAGGACTGACAGGATGGGCTTTGAGGCTGTGAGGAGAAGCTGAGGGAACTGGGCTGCTGGACCTTCTGAAGAGGAGGCCCAGGGCTCATCCTGAAACTGCTCCAGGGTGGTTTCAGAGAATCACAAAATCAGCCAGGCTGCAAAAGACCTTGGAGAACATCAAGTCTGACCTGTGCCCTGACACCACCTTGTCTCTCCTGAGGCTCCTCTTGTCCAAGATAAACAACCTCAGCTCCCTCAGCGATTCCTCACAGGACTTGTGTTCCAGACCCCTCACCAGCCGTGTTGCCCTTCTCTGGACACAGTCCATCCCCTCCATGTCCTTCTTAAATGTGGGGTCCCAGAACTGGAGACATCATTGGAGGTGCTGCCCAACCACTAGCGAGCACAGGGGAAGAATCACTGCCCTGGTCCTGCTGGCCACATCATTCCTGATCCAGGCCAAGTGCCTTAGGCCTTCTTGGCCACCAGGGCATACTGCTGGCTCATGTCCAGCCTGCAGTCCATCAGTGTCCCTAGGTCCCTCTCTGCCTTGATTCTATCCAGCCACCCTGTCCCCAGCCTGGAGCACTTCAGGGGTTGTTGTGGCCAAAGTGCAGGACCCAGCTCTTGGTCTTGTTAAACCTCACCTTATTGGATTTGGGCCCTTTATCCAGCCTGTCTAAGTGTCAAGGGAGGTTGGACTCCCAGCCAACTTGGTGTCACCTGGGTAACACGAGACCTTAGATTGCCAAAATGGTCTCCATTATTCCATGAGGCCTCCCAGTGTCACAATATCCCTTTGCTTCCTTGGGAGCCCTTGGCATCACAAAGTCCCTCAGATCCTTGGGCTCCAAAGTGTCAGCACAGTGGATCCCTGGGCCCCACAGTGTCACAATGGTGCCTTGGTCCCCCAAGGCCCTGCAGTGTTCACAGTGGATCCTTGGTTCCATGAGGTCTCACAGTGCAATAATGCTCTCCTTGGTTCCATAGTGTCACAATGGCCTCTTTGTTTCAAGGGGCACCACAGTGTCAAACATGTTTCCTTCGTCCCATGAGGAGCAACACTGCCCCCTTGGTTCCATGGGGCCCTGCAGTGGCACAATGGCCCCATCATTAAACAAGGTCCTGCTCTGTCACAATGCTCTGCATGGTCCCACAAGGCCCTGCAGTGTCACAGTGGCCTCTGTGGTTCCATGAGGACCCAGAGTGTCACAATGCACTCCTTGCTTCCATGTAGCCCCACAGTGTCACAGTGGCCCCTTGGTTCTGTGTGCCATGTTGTTCATAGTGTCACTCTGGTCCTGTGAGTTCCACAAGGCCCTGCAGTGTCACAATGGCCCCTTGCTTTCCCAGGGCCTTGCAATAACACAATCATCACAGAATCACCCAGACTGGAAAAGACCTTGGAGAGCCATCAAGTCCAACCTGTGACCCAGCACCAGCTTGCCACCCTGAGCATGGTAGTCAGTGCCACATCTAGTCTATCCTGAAACACTTCCAGGGATGGTGACTCACCCACCTCCCTGGGCAGCCCATTCCAATGCCCAGTCACTATTTTATTCAAGAATATTTCCTAATGTCCAACCTAAAACTACCCTAGTACATGTCATGACTGTGTGGTTTTGTCCTTTCACTGTTCCCTGACGGAAGAACCTCACCTTTACCTGTCTGCACCCTCCTGTCAGGGAGTTGTAGAGAGTGATGAGGTCTCACCTGAGCCTCCTCTTCTCCAGGATAAATATCCCCAGTTCCCTCAGCTGCTCTTCTCATTACTTTTGTTCCACACCCCTCACCAGCCTTGTTGCTCTTCTCTGGACACACTCCAACACCTCCATGTCCTTCCTAAATTGGGGGCCCAGAACTGGACATAGCACTCATGGTGCTGCCCAACCCCCTGCCAAGTGCAGGGGAAGAATCACTGCCTTGGTCCTGCTAGCTGCACCATTCCTGATCCATTGGAATTCCAGGGGTTGGATGGTAGAAATGTTGGGGATTGTGTGGAGACAAAGTGTTATTGATTGTCAGCCATGAAGGGTCTTGATTTTCATACCTATTCAGACTGCATTAGAAGGTGCAGGAGGTCAATATGAATTGGACATTGCTGGTATCAATCTATAAATATGAAAAGAAAACTTAACAGGACAAAACATTTCTCTCTGCAATTCTTTCAGTATAATATACAGCATATTCACTTTGAATACGCTTCTGAAATCCGTCTAACTTACCACAGAAGAATTGAAAACTTAAATTATTCTCAAGGGCATTTCTTGTTTGGGTGTTTTGAAGACATTTTATGAGCCTTTGTCACTGAAATCCTGAACTGAAGAGCTCAAGAAAGAAGAGTTCTATTTTATGTTTGCCATGGATTTAGCCTTGGTCAAATTGCCAGTGCTTCCACTAGAATTTTTTACACATTTACTGCTGTGAGATAGGATTATGAGGAAGGCCAAACAAGCTCAAACTTTAAAGGGCACAAAGAAAGTATGAAAAAAACCCTCAGAATAATACTTTCAGAACGCTACTCTTCCCCCAACAACGTCTTTTCTTTCACACTGATAACATACAGAAACAGATCAGTCAGTTTGCCATTACTAAAAATAGCTATTCACCAATTTACTTGGATGTGGAGAACTTCTCTTCAGTCTGTGGAGATTTCTCCACAAGAAAACACTTTTCTTCTGGCCTCTATGTCACAGTGAATCAGCCATTCAGGAGAACATAAATCGGATCACTGTGTGGAAATCCCTTCCTTGACTCACAGTTATCCCAAATCTAATTGTGAGGACCTATCAACTTATGGGGCACACTTTAAAGATTATAATAATTCAAACAAAAGCTCTTTTCATCTTAGAAAGCAGAGTTCTTTCTTCTTCTCTTCCCTGGGGGACAGCAGGGATCTTCATCTCTCTCCTCTCTATTCAAATTTCTCATGGGATCACAGCCATTTCAGTATCTACTTTCTTTAGCAAAAACCCCTCTGCTCATGTCTACAGTTAAAACATTTCATCCTGCTCATAATGCATTTTCTCTGAGTTATAGGGAAGCAAGAGTCTCTTCTCCATGGCTTAAAAACAGAGAAATTTCAGTCCATGACTCACCTCCTTCTGTCATCTGAGACCTGACTCTTCCTTTTGTCTGACCTTGGTGTTTTCATGCTGTTTCTGTGCCTATCTTCAGCTTGGTCCTGTTCTTTCACTCAGGAGAGACAACAAAGTGTCTGCAAGTCTCATTTAGTTAAAGAGTTACTTCAGTTAAGGAGTTCATAATTTGCCAGGCCTGCAGATGGTCAAGTGATCTCTCCTGGGCCACAGTCCAGAGTTATTTTACGATGGAAACTTTTTCAGTGGCTGCACTGGGGGCCTGGGCCAGGATAGCAGGGGCCAAGGCCAGAAGGGCAGGGGCTGCTCTGGGAGGGGGGCAGGATATCAACAGCCAGGCTCGAACTCAGAGGCTGCATCCATGGGCCAATGGCTCCCTGTCCCCCTTGCCTGGGGTTTCTGGAAAAACTCATCAGGGGCAACATTCCAGCCACACCATGGGCCAGTCTGGACACTCTAGGGGGAGGGGGAAGCAGGCAGGACCTCAGCAGCTGATGGCCCTGCCTAGCAATCCCCCTTCCTCAAAATTTGGAAGACACAAACAGAAGACACAGAAAGAAAGACAAAATAGTTACAGAGTATCCCAGTCTGAGGTTTCTCCTTTGCCCCGAGATCACCTCAGAAGGACATGAAGTGATTCAAACCCTGTTTTTTTTCTGAAGCAGCCAAAGAAACATTGCCGGAGACGGTTTTCTCTTGTTCCAAGGATTGTTTATTACTTCTTAACTCAGGGACTTTTTGCCTGGCCAGCAGCAGTCTACTCAGCCTGGCATCCATTGTGGAATCTGCCTGGTGAAGGCAGGGCTTATCTTATATAGTTTGTACTACGTATTACATGTTCATAAAATTTTCCCAATACAATACAATTTTATTAATGGTCCAGCCCTGACTCCATCCAATCCAAAAGTGCCAACGTGTCACCCAATATGGATGACATGGAGAAGAAGGAGTAAAAGGTGTCCACCCCCCAAATTCTCCATCTTGGCCACGTGTCCCTTATCATAAACATTCCATAAAATCTATTTATCTATGTTCTAAAAATCTAATTTACACTTTACTAATTTTGGTGACCTGTTTCCATTCTCCTTGTGCTGACAACTTCCCCCAGGGGTTAGAATTCAGCACCTGAGACACCAGGGTCTCACTCAGGAGTTTTTGAGACCCTCGCCAGGGGGGTTTTGAGACCCCCAAGGAGGCCAGGGTTATGCCCTGGGCTCCCACATCTCCGCCCATTGTTTGCACCAAAACCACTCTTTTCACAGCTTTGTTCATGGCGTGCTGAATGCACGGGATGATGTACGGCAAAGCAATGAGAATAGCAACAAGTCCCACTAATATATACAACCTACTTTCAAAATTTCCTTCCATAAAGGAGAAAGATCAAGAGTCAAACAGACCATCCAGCCACGATAACTGTGCTAGAACTCGGAAGGATGGTTTGTTTGAGACTACAGTATAATTGCTATATACATTCTGATTTGGAGTAACAACCATTGTTTAGTTCTTTGTCACTCCCGAAACACTAAACACAATTCAAAAGTCCATTGTCGAACCAAAAATTTGTAATTCTTCAGGTTTGAAAAAGACCACAGGGAGAAATTGAACCCACACATGCCATCCATTCACAGGAGTTGTCACAACTCGCATCTCTCATGAAGGGATGCCCTCTAGAATGGGCCATTCTTTCACTGGCAGTCCCACCAGACATATTGAAAATCGCTTTTTTAGCCTGGAATGTCTCAAACAAATTGTGTCCAACCCCACTGTCTGTGCTAAATTTTCCCAAACTTTCTCCCTTGGCTGCATCACTGGTAAATCTGCTTTGTTACCTGACATAGTTGACAAAAGATACAACAGCATATAAATATTCATGTTTCACTGTCAGTCCTTAAGTCTTTTATATCTTGTTTGAAGAGAAGTTCACATCCTTTGTCCTTGATTCCGTCTGCGAGCTCCCTTCTTCACTTCCAGGACTGGCATCTGCTCGCGTCTTGGCCGGACATTGCCTCACATATCTCACTGGCTTCCATATCCGTCCGCTCTCTGTGGAGACACAAGCAGAACCCTTCCCCCAAATGCTTACTTTGAAAGCTTTTCAACTTTCTCTGTCTCTAAATTTTTGATCAAAACTGGAGAATTTTCCGTTCAACTATTATTTCAACTATTACATAACAAAAGAAACAAACCCAAAGTTTACAATCTTCTGCAAATAAACACAATAGAATAATTAACAATGCTTTAAACAACAGACATACATTTACAATATTAAATAATCATCAATTTAAAAAAAACTGTGTCATCACCTCAGAGTCTGCAGACAGATCACAAACCTTGATTCAATGAGGAATTAGATGGTCATCTCCGGAAAATGAGCACCAAATTCACTTCAAAGTCAGCTTCAGCTGTTATATTGATAAGTCAAATTGCCAATTCAAACGACTCGAATATTATTTTGATGCAGAAAACACCTGGGTTTACACAATTTCTCTTTCAGTTAGAATCAAGGCTTGGCCAGAGCCTAAATTCTAATTGGAAGAGAACTCCCTGACATCTTCTTATTAAAGAAAAAAACCACAACTCTTAACAACAAAGATACAATTAAACATTTCAAAAATAAATCAAATTCCTCTAACAACTTGTTTTCTCTAAAATTCTTATTTAGGTTAAGATACTTTGAGCATGGCAAGACACTGCAGTGCTTCTGTGATAGCAACTCAGGAAAACCAAAACACTAGGAATTTGTTCTGAGAATGAAGCTCAAATAATTTTCTGGAATTCTGCAAAATATTCAAAACCATAAGATAGCACAGTGCCAGGTCACAGAAGACCTGCCAAAATAAAAGAGAGAATTAATAAAAGGAAAACAAAGAAACATTAATTTCACAACTTAGCTGATTATCTTCATACATTTGATTCAAGGACACGTCTGGAGGCTTTCCAAAACTTACTTAAAATATTGAAAGATTTCAGATTAAACAATGAAACGGAACACAAAATTGTTCTGTTATACAGAATTCATACAATCTTATTGCAGTGTTTTTAAAATTAAATACAGAAATTAAATTTAAATTCTAAAATCTAACTCAAAATCTATTGATTTATATTGACTGTATTGCAAATATTATAAACTGGCTTCTTTAAAACAATTAACTACAGGAAAATTAAAACTCAATGTTGACATTTAGATAAATGTCTATTCATATCTGAACAATAACATAAATATAGATGATATGTATTCAAATAAAATACAAAATACCTTATTATACCTTCAATTATTAAAATACCTAATACTATTAAAATACTTTCACAATTCTTAAAATTTCTGCGTCTTTTTTTAACAACAATAAAAAAGAAACACCTTTAGTTTAACATACAAGAACTGAAAATAAAAGTGAGTTCGTTATCATGTTCCCTTGCTCTGTTTGTTCTCCACAATATAGGTAAAAAGCAGCTCTTGGCATCTCTCCATCCCCCATCCCTCCTCCCCTCTGCAGCACTGGGTCTGTGCAGGCAGGGCAGAGCAGCGGGGGTGCTGCCGGAGCCTCTGGGAACCAGGCGGCTGCACCCCCCTCCCTCGGTGAGTCCCAGAGCTGTGACCTCACGCTGCTGCGCCGTGGGTTTGAACGGGCTGTGTCCGGACTGGCTCTGTCTCAGCAGCTGCCTGCAATTGCTCAAAAGTTGTTAATGTTTTCTCCTTTGACTTTAAAAAGCATAAATTTCTTTCCCCATTAGAATCTGCCAGTTCTAATGTGGATATCTCAGGTTTCCCTGAAACAGGGCATTCACCTCGTCCCCCAGCATTCCTAACAGGTGGAGGCAGGTCTGTCAGTGCCTTTTCATACTTCCCGCTTTTCTGCGTCCCGGTTGCCGCCGCAGGTTGCCTATCCCCGGACATCCCCAAGCCCGCGCTTTTCCCTGCTTTTTCGCGGTCCTGTCCCCCTCCCCTCTGTCCTCCATGGCCCAGGGAGTTGCCTGTAATGCCCTCCCACCTTCTGGGGTCAGGATTTCTGAAGAGGCAAAATAGCAATAATCTAAGTTTTCTAACTCACTTGGAAATAATTCTAACTTAATTTTTCCCCGACCTTGCTGTTGGCAAGGCCTTTCCTGAACCACCTGCTGCTGGCAAGGCAGTCATAAACTTCCCTCCCCCAGCTCATGGCTAGGTGAGAATCCTTCCCCAGTCTCTGAGGGACTTCAATTGCTTTCTCTGCCTGCTGATAGCAAGGCAGCCATAAACCTCCCACCCCCTGCTCATGGTTAGGTGGGAATCCTATGATGAGCCTGATTCTAAACCAACCAATTCGTCCAAAATCGATTTGGAGGTTCCTGAAACCGACCAGCAGTGCACAGGAGCGAGGCTTCCCGGGACACCTCCTCTCTGACTCGCGTCTGGAACTTGGCTTTTCTTGGCAGAGGGCCAGAAATCTCTTCCCCAGTCCTCTTCATCAGCGTGCCTCTTCTGAAGCTCGGTCGTCTGGGGGTCTGTAACTGCCTTTGCAGGCTACATAGATACACCAGGGTCCGTGCCAAATGTCTCTGCCTGAGGGGGTCTCCTCCATCTCTGTGCATCTAGTTGAGCTTGCCCTTCTGAGGGTCGGTACCTGCCTTTGCAGGCTGCAATGCCAATCCAGAGGGATGACAAGTGTCAGGGTCCAGGGGTCCGCAACCACCTTTGTGGGCTGAAAGTGACCACCCAGAGATGCCAGATGTCAATGCCCACCCAGAGGAATGCCAGATGTCAATACCCACCCAGGGATGCCAGATGTCCCATTCTGAAGTTTCTCCTTAGACCCGAGATCACCTCAGAGAGATATGAGGTGGTCCAAACCCTGGTTCTCTCTGAAGTAGCTGAAGAGTGATTGCCGGAGACGGTTTTCTCTTGTTTCAAGGATTGTTTATTATATCTTATCTCAGGGACCTTTTACTTGGCCAGCAGCGGTCTGCTCAGTCTGGCATCCAGGGTGGAATCTGCCTGGTGAAGGCAGGGCTTATTTTATGTAGTTTGTACTATGTGTTACATGTTTACAAAATGTTCCCAATACAATACAATTTTATTAAATGGTCCAGCCCTGACCCCATCCAATCTAAAAGCGCCAACGTGTCACCCAATATGGATGACATGGAGAAGAAGGAGTAAAAGGTGTTCACCCCCCAAATTCTCCATCTTGGCCACGTGTCCCTTATCATAAACATTCCCAAAAGTCTATTTATCTACATTCTAGCAATCTAATTTACACTTTACTAATTTTGATAGCTTGTTTCCATTCCCTCTGGGTTTGCAATTTCCCTCAGGGGTTAGAATTCAACGCCTGAGACACCAGGGTCTCACTCAGGAGTTTTTGAGACCCTTGCCGTGTTGGTTTGAGACCCCCAAAGAGGCCGGGGGTATGCCCTGGGCTCCCACAGAACCCCACAACACCCTGCAATGGAGGATTCTCCTTGCCTCTGCCAGGTTCTCCTTCTTCATTTCTGGCCTGTGTGCTCCTGGCTTGAGCTCCCCACCATGGTCATTCCTGGTGGTGGGGAGGGGGAGTGAGGATTTCAGTGCCAATGTGGGAGGTGCCAGCAGGGTCAGAGATGTGTGGAGGTGACAGTGATTGAGTGATGGGATGTGCAGATGGACACAGGAACAAGATAACACCTCTGAGAGAAACCTCTTGGAGATTTGGGGTATTTTTCTTTGTAAAATGAATACAGACAAAGAGCAAAGCTTTGCTCAAAGGGTTTATTGATTATTCAGGGGAAATGGCCCAGGGCTCAAAGGGTTCAGAGGGTTCCTCCAGGGGTGATCATCTCCTCATGCCGCCAGAGGGAATCAGGACACCGGTGTCCCCATAACTTGCAATCCTAAAAATCAAAACCCAGAATGTGACCTCTGGTGCCCACTGGCATAGGAGAGGGGCCCTGTCCCCACCCCTCTCCCTGCAGGCACAGCTCACCTAGGCACCCAGAGAGGCAGCCAGGCGCTTCTGCCGCAGAACAGCCTCCAGCTTTTCAACAACTGGGGGCTGGGGACAAACACAGCATTAGAGACACACTGGGGGCACTGGGCTGCACTGGAATGTGGGCAAAAGCACGGGGTCCTTGGGGAAAGGGGTTCTGCAGGGAGCAATGGGGGGCAGGAGCTGCTGTGCTCCTGCCCAGAAGCCCCCAGGGGATGCTGGGGGAACAGGGGTGGGAATACAATGGGGCCTGGGAAATAGGTTCTCTGGGGAGGATCTGTGGGGAAGGGGAGTTGTCTAGGGTGTCAGAAGGGGTGCAATGGTCTGTGCTGGGACAAACTGGGATGGTCTGGGGTGTGCTGGCCGCGCAAGGGGAGGGTCTGACATGGGCAGAACTCATGGTACGCACCAGAGGCGTCTCCAGGTTCACAACATTGTCTAAATCAATCTGCAGAGAGAACAGGAGACTTTGCTGGGCACTGGGAAGGCCCCTGTGCCAGCAAGGGATAGGCGGACACAGCTACCCCCAAATTCCCAGAGGGGATGCCCTCCAATCCCAGCACACCACTCACCTCCTGGAGATCATCTTGGGTTCCTTCCAGGAGCGCCTGGAAAAGGAGAACAAAAGCTTGGTCTGGATTGGACCCTGTGTGGCTGTGGGGGCACAGGGGTGCAGGGAGCAGGGTGGGGACGATGGGGTGGGATTTCAGGGCCTCCAAGGAGATCTTTTTGAGGTGGGGAGAGACCCAAAGACATTGAACTGGGGTCAGTGGAGGGCCCAAGGGACAGGGCTGGGGCTGGAAAGGGGCTCGGTGTAAGGTAAAGGGGAGGAGAAAGAAATTGCAGGGTAGGGACATGGGGTGCAAGGAAGGGGCTGGTGGGGGACAGAATAACGAGGATGGGTGGGGACAAAAGAGGCAGGACCCAGAGAGGATTTGGGAAGGGGGGTGAGTCAGGGAATTGTTGAAGGGGACCCTGCTGCTTTGGTCAGGAAGAAAGGCAAAGGATTGAGGGGGCACATGGAAGCAAAGACCTTGGGCATGGTCAGTGGGAGGCATTTGGGGACCCTGGAGAGGACACAGAGGAGGGAGCAGGGAGGGAATTTCTGAAGGGACCCAGAGTGTGGGATGGGAGGCGACCAAGGGCAGGGTGTGGGGACAGCGTTTGGCTGGTGCCTCACCTTGGCCTGTGCCGGGGTACACAGCAGGATGGAGAAGAGCAGGGCCACGCTGAGCACAGCCACCTTCATCTTCCTCTTGCTATGGACAGCACTGACTGAGGCTGCAGCAGGGCAGGAGCACATTTATCCCTGCCAGGACTCCTCCCTCCACCCTCCCTGACAGCCCCCAGGCCAAAGCCCGGCTTGGCACAGTCCCCAGTCATGGCCACAAGCCTGGCCCTGGCACAGAATCTATCCCATCCATGGCACTGATCCAGCCCCCTCCCTGCATACCCCCAGCTTCCTGCATGGGGCAGCTGCCCCTGGAAGGGACCAGGCACCCGGGGGACCAATGGAGGCAGGCAGGGATCCAAAGGCTGCTGGGGACCCTGTGGGGACAACCCCCACTCCAACACAATCCATCCTCCAACAGCCCCCTTGGGCAACACCCCCCATCTCCTGGTACCCCTCCTCTCCAAGGGTTTTTCCTTCAAGGCATCCCAGAGCTGACACCAGCCACTCACCCAGACTGTCTAAGCAGAATTGTCACTGTTCCCCATCCTGCCCCATGGGGAAAAAGCAGATGGACTGACCCCTCTTCTTGGAACAACAAGACTCCAGAATCTTGGAAAACTGAGACATGATAGGACAGGGGTGTCAACAACCTGGGAAACATCAAGGTGATTTGGATCTCCAGACACTGGAGACACTGGGGAGAACTGGGAAATGATGACCACCTGAAGACAAGGCTGAGGCTTGGGGAATTGCTCAGGTGTGGCGCTTCCCCCATTCAGACCACCCCATTATTTCACTTTCCCTGCATGGCTCAAACTGGTCCCATCTTCAGCCCCAGGGTAGAGTCCAGGTGGCAATATCCCCTGACCTGAGGCTGACCCTCATCCTGTCACACCTGCAGCCAATAAACCCTCCCAGAGCACCTGGGTCCTGCTCTGCACAGCTGCCACACACGGGGGCTGCCAGGGACCCCATCCCCAACAAGGCTCCAACTCTAGAACTGTCCCTGCCTGGGTCTTGCCCACAGCTCCCCAAGGCCCTTGTCCCCACACAGGGTCTCTGCAATGCCCTGAACCAAGGCCAGCAGTGGCCCTGAGCAGGATATGCCCATCCCTGGGACATGGAGAAGTGGGCACTTCTCCTAGAGCACCCATTGGGATCAAATTGGGCAAACAGAGGTGCCCAGGTAGGGGAAGGATGTTGGTCCCCAGCCAGCATCTCTGATAAGCCCTGTTTACCCAGAGCCTGAGGCAGCAGGAAGACATTCAGAAATCTTGGGCATCCGAGAGGTGAAAATCCCCTGTGAAGTGGTTCCTGAGGGCTGTCCATGGCTTTGATTCCCCCATCCCCTGCTGCCCATTCCCTCCTATAGCCTTCCCTGTGGGACAGCCCAGGGCTGACCCCATCCCCAAACCCATTGAATCCAAGAAGAATTGCCGCTATTCCTGCTCTAGCACTTTGAGGAAACAGTAGTGGGCACTGACTCCTCTTCCTGGGGCATCAGGAATCAGGGCAAATAGGAATGTGGGAGGACTTTGAGTCAAGGGCAGGCAGGTGATTGGGATCTGCAGTCACTGGAGACACTGGGAACTCTGGGCAATGCTGATCACCTGAGGACAAGGCTGAGGCTTTGGGAATTGCTCAGGTGGGCCTATTCTCACAGCCAGGCCACTCCATTTCCCTTTCCCAAACCAGTCCCTTTTCCCTGCCCCAGAGCAGAGTCCAGACAGGAATATCCCCTGCCCTGGTGCTGAACCCAGAGCCACTGTGGCCACCCAGAGCACCTGCGTCCTGCTCTGCACAACTGCCACACACTGGGCGTGCCAGGGACTCCATCCCCAACAAGGCCCCCTCTCTAGCACTGTCCCTGGCTGCAGTAGGCTGCAGCTCCCTGAAGCTCTTGTCCCCACACAATGTCTCTGTAGTGCCCTGAACCAAGTCCAGCAATGGCCTAGAGCAGGATGTGCCCATCCCCAGGGATGTAGGGGAGCAGGTGTTTGTCCCCAGGCAGCCACTGGAATCAAATTGGGCAAACAGAGGTGCCCATGCAGGGGAAGGATGTTGGTCCCCAGCCAGCATCTCTGATAAGCCCTGTTTGCCCAGAGCCTGAGGCATCAGGAAGACATTCAGACATCTCGGGCATCCAAGAAATGAAAATCCCCTGAGAAGTGGTTCCTGAGGGCTGTCCATGGCTGTGATTCCTGTTTGACATTCCAGGACATTCCAGAAGATTTCCTGCTTCCTAGGAGGTGCCTTGGAGTCCTGAAAGGTTGCAACGAGGTCTCCCCACAGCCTTTTCTTTTCCAGGCTGAGCAGTCCCAGCTCTCTCTGCCTGTCTCTGTCACAGAGGTGCTCCAGCCCTCAGAGAGTCTTGGTGTCCTCCTCTGGAACAGCTCTGTGAGTTCTGAGTCTTTCCTGTGCTGAGAATCCTCTTGCAAATTATTTATGCAGAAGACACCACCGATAGAAGAGGGGAAACTCATTCATCCTGAAGGACTGGCACGAGTGTAGAGTCAAACTGTAGGGACAGATCCTGGAGAGCTGACACAGCCCCCAGAGAGAAAGGAACCCTCTCACGGGGTTCTCTGAAAATGGGGGATCACTCTACCCATACTGGGAACATCCGTGTGTGTCCAGCTCGTTCTCCTCAGGCTGTTGCACATGGTAAGTGCCCGTCCAGTGCCATCTCCAACTGGCACAGATCTCCAAGGCAGCCTAGAGCTCTCCTTGGCCAAAGTTCCTAAATTAGGACCCTGCAGACACTTCCTGAATTCCTCTCCAAGGTGATTAGGAGCTTTGGTGCTTAGGAACATTGGCCAGCACACCAATGACATCCCAGCTCTTGTCCATCTGGTCAAGAATCCCCCACAGAGACACTCTGCTCTCTCATCTCTGGGATATGGGGAGCAGATATTTGTCCCCAGGCAATTACTGGGATCAAATTGGGCAAACAGAGGTGCCCAGGTAGGGGAAGGATGTTGGTCCCCAGTCAGCATCTCTGATAAGCCCTGTTTACCCAGAGCCTGAGGCAGCAGGAAGACATTCAGACATCTTGGGCATCCGAGAGGTGAAAATCCCCTGTGAAGTGGTTCCTGAGAGCTGTCCATGGCTTTGATTCCTGTTTGACATTCCGGGACTTTAGTGAATATTTCTGGTTTCTCTCTGCTGTGGATGCATCAGAGAGGTATTTTGGGTCAACTGGGAAAACATTTCAGGCCACTGCCTTGACTGTTTGCTCTAGAACTTGCACCAAGAGCCACAATGCCCATGGGGGAAGATTTTCCTCTGGAATTTTTTTGCTTTGTGCCCCATGGATGAGAGAGCAGAGTGTCTCTGTGGGGATTCTTGACCAGATGGACAAGAGCTGGGATGTCATTGGTGTGCTGGCCAATGTTCCTAAGCACCAAAGCTCCTAATCACCTTGGAGAGGAATTCAGGAAGTGTCTGCAGGGTCCTAATTTAGGAACTTTGGCCAAGGAGAGCTCTAGGAGATGATCACCCCTGGAGGAACCCTCTGAACCCTTTGAGCCCTGGGCCATTTCCCCTGAATAATCAATAAACCCTTTGAGCAAAGCTTTGCTCTTTGTCTGTATTCATTTTACAAAGAAAAATACCCCAAATCTCCAAGAGGTTTCTCTCAGAGGTGTTATCTTGTTCCTGTGTCCATCTGCACATCCCATCACTCAATCACTGTCACCTCCACACATCTCTGACCCTGCTGGCACCTCCCACATTGGCACTGAAATCCTCACTCCCCCTCCCCACCACCAGGAATGACCATGGTGGGGAGCTCAAGCCAGGAGCACACAGGCCAGAAATGAAGAAGGAGAACCTGGCAGAGGCAAGGAGAATCCTCCATTGCAGGGTGTTGTGGGGTTCTGTGGGAGCCCAGGGCATACCCCCGGCCTCCTTGGGGGTCCCAACCTCTTCCGGCAAGGGTCTCAAAATCTTCTGAGTGAGACCCTGGTGTCTCAGGCACTGAATTCTAACCCCTGAGGAAAATTGCAAACCCAGAGGGAATGGAAACAAGATACCAAAATTAGTAAAGTGTAAATTAGATTGCTAGAACGTAGATAAATAGACTATTGGGAATGTTTATGATAAGGGACACGTGGCCAAGATGGAGAATTTGGGGGGTGGACACCTTTTACTCCTTCTTCTCCATGTCATCCATATTGGGTGACACGTTGGCGCTTTTAGATTGGATGGGGTCAGGGCTGGGCCATTTAATAAAACCATACTGTATTGGGAACATTTTGTAAACATGTAACACATAGTACAAACTACATAAGATAAGCCCTGCCTTCACCAGGCAGATTCCACCATGGATGCCAGACTGAGCAGACCGCTGCTGGCCAGGCAAAAAGTCCCTGAGATATGAAACAATAAACAATCCCTAGAAAAAGAGCAAACCGTCTCCGGCAATCTCTCTTCGGTGGCTTCAGAGAAAACCAGAATTTGAACCACTTCATGACCCTCTGGGGTGATCTCGGGGCAAAGGAGAAACCCCAGACTGGGGCACCTAGCATCCCTGGGTGGGCAGTGACATCTGGCATCCTCCTGGGTGGACAGTGACATTTGTCGTCTCTGGATGTGCTGCAGCCCACAAAAGTGGGTGCAGACCCCCAGAAGGGCAAGTTCAAGAAGATGCACAGAGATGGAGGAGACCTCCCCCCAGGCAGAGACATTTGGCACGGGCCCTGGTGGATCCTTGTAGCCTGCAAAGGCAGGTACAGATCCCCAGAAGACCGAGCTTCAGAAGAGGCACGCTGTTAAAGAGGACTGTGGAAGAGATTTCTGGCCCTCTGCCAAGAAAAGCCGAGTTGCAGACGCATATCGGAGAGGAGGTGTCCCGGGAAGCCTCGCTCCTGTGCACTGCTGGTCGGTTTCAGGAACCTCCGAATCAATTTTGGACGGATTGCTTTTGGGTAAGATGGTTCAGAATCAGACGCATCATAGGATTCCCACCTAGCCATGAGCAGGGGGTGGGAGGTTTACGGCTGCCTTGCTATCAGCAGGCAGAGAAAGCAATTAAAGTTCCTCAGAGACTGGGGAAGGATTCTCACCTAGCTATGAGCTGGGGGAGGGAAGTTTATGACTGCCTTGCCAGCAGCAGGTGGTTCAGCAAGGGCCTTGCCATCAGCAAGGCCAGGGGAAAAATTAAGTTAGAAATATTTCCAAGTGAGTTGCAGGACATACATTTTTGTAATTTACCCCTTCAGAAACCCTGACCCCAGAAGGCGGGAGGGCGCTGCAGGCGACTCCCCGGGCCTGGGGGACAGAGGGGAGGGGGACGGGACCACGAAAAAATGCGGGCTCGGTGCCGCAGGGATGTCCAGGGAGGGGCAACCTGCGGGGACTGGGAAGCAGAAGGACAGGACCATGCGGGCGGCTCTCAGCCCAAAGGGGGAAGGGAGCGGCAGCCTTCACACTGACCGGGACAAAAACAGGAAAAAAGCGCGGATTCGGTGCATTTAGCTGCAAGGGATGTCCAGGGAGGGGCAACCTGTGGCAATGGCCGGGACGCAGGAAAGCGAGAATTGTGAAAAGACACAGACAGACCTGTCTCCAGCTGTCAGAAATGCTGGGGGAGGAGATGAATGCCCTGTTTCAGGGAAACCTGAGTTGTCCACATTAGAACTGGCAGATTCTAATGGGGAGAGAAATTTATACTTTTTAAGTCAAAGGTGAAAAAATTAACAACTTTGAAGCAATTGCAGGCAGCTGCCCGGACAGAGCCGGACAGAGCAAACCCAGGCACAGCAGCGTGAGGTCACAGCCCAGGCTCACCGAGAGAGGAGGGGGAGGCACAGCCACCCTGTCCAGAGGCTCCAGCAGCACCCCCACTGCTCCCCCTGTGCCTGCACAGACCCAGTGCTGCAGACGGGAGGGGAATGGGGGGTGGAGAGAGGCCAAGAGCTGCTTTTTATCTATACTGTGGAGAACAAACAGAACAAGGGAACAGGACAAGAGAGTCAGTTTTATTTTCAGTTCTTGTATGTTAAACTAAAGGTGTTTGTTTTTGCATTTTTGTTAAAAAAATAGCTGAAACTTTAAGAATGGAAAAGGTATTTTGATAGTATTAGGTATTTTAATAATTGAAGGTATAATAAGGTATTTTGTATTTTATTTGAATATATATCACCTATATTTAGTGATTTGTTATTGGTCAGATATGAGTGGACATTTATTTAAATGTCAACATTGAGTTTTAATTTTCCTGTAGTTAATTGTTTTAGAGAAGCCAGTTTATAAGTATTTGCAATATTGTCAATATAAATCAATAGATTTTGAGTTGGATTTTAAAATTTAAATTTAGTTTCTGTATTTAATTTTAAAAAACACTGTAATAAGATTGTATGAATTCTATATTACAGAATGATTTTGTTTTCTGTTTCATTGCTTAATTCGAAATCTTTCAACATTTTAAGTAAGTTTTGGAAAGCCTCCAGATATGTCCTTGAATCAAATGTATGAAGATAATCAGCTAAGTTGTGAACTTAATGTTTCTTTGTTTTGTTTTTATTAATTCTCTCTTTTATTTTGGCAGGTCTTTTGTGACCTGGCACTGTGCTATCTTAAGGTTTTGAATATTTTGCAGAATTTCAGAAAATCATTTGAGCTTCATTCTCAGAAAAAAAAAATTAATGCTATGGTTTTCCTGAGTTGCTATCATGAAAGCACTGCAGTGTCTTGCCATGTTCAAAGTATCTTACTCTAAAGATGAATTTTAGAGAAAATGAGTTGCTAGAGGAGTTTGATTTCTTTTTGAAATGTTTAATTGCAACTTTGTTGTTAAGAGTTGTGGTTTATTTCTTTAATAAGAAGATGTCAGGGAGTTCTCTTCCAATTAGAGTTTAGGCTCTGGCCAAGCCTTAATTCTGACTGAAAGAGAAATTGTGTAAACCCAGGTGTTTTCTGCATCAAAATAATATTCCAATCGTTTGGATTGACAATTTGACTTATCAATATAACAGCTGAAGCTGACTTTGAAGTGAATTTGGTGTTCATTTTCCGGAGATGACCATCTAATTCCTCATTGAATCAAGGTTTCTCAGCTGTCTGCAGACCCTGAGGTGATGACACAGTTTTTTTTTTTTTTAAATTGATAATTATCTAATCTTGTAAATGTATGCCTGTTATTTAAAGTATTGTTAATTATTGTATTATGTTTACTTGCAGAAGATTGTAAACTTTGGGTTTGTTTTCTTTGTTAGATAATACTTGAAATAATAGTACAAGGGAAAATTTTCCAGTTTTGATCAAAAATATAGAGACAGAGAAAGTTGAAAAGCTTACAAAGTAAGCATTTGGGGGAAGGGTTCTGTTTGTGTCTCCACAGAGAGAGGATGGAGATGGTTGAAGCCTGCAGCAAGATTGGAACACCACAACATATAGCTTCAGTTGTCAAGGAGCAAATGACGGAAGTTCTTTAAGAACAACATGAAAAGATTTTTGCAAATTTTAAGAAGAAAAAGAATCCATCTAAAGGACAATGCTACAACTGTGGAATTTTTGGACATTTTAGGAAAAATTGTCCTCAATCCACAAAGACTTCCAAGCTACCAGAACTTTACCCTAGATGTCGCAGAGGAAGACATCTGGCAAGTCAATGTTATTCTCTGACAGACGTGGACAGAAAACCATTGCCACTGCCAAAATCACGAAGTGCAGGACCATCTTGTGCTACGACAGAAATGCAGTGCAACAAGGAACAGCAACAACACCGGCACAGACAATACAGTTGTCGGGGAGTGTCAATCTGACTCCCTCAGCAGGGTGTTAGGGGACATCCCCTGTGACAGGGATTTGCTGCCCAGGAACGCAGTACATCCTGTCAGCTTCAAAAGTGACTTGTTTTTTTTGAATGAAGAATCTGCATCTATACGTACAGGACTGAAAGCACCGTGCCGAAAGAGACAAGATTTTTTGATAATAGGCAGAGACCGGTGCAGCAATTTTGGACTGACAATGTATCCTACTGTTGTTTCAGTAGACTGCTTCAAAGAGCTGACAATTTTAGCAAGGGCTCTTCGACCCCCATTGACAATTCCACAAAATACTCAACTGGCAAAAGCGATAGCTCTGCCATCGCATTCATTGGAGCATCAAGCAATGCTGCTGATGGGCGAAGGGCATCCACACTACAATGACCATGTCGAAGTACACGCGTTATGGTTGAAGTACATAACCCGTGAACAGCCAACTATTACTTGGGACTTGATATACCATAACAGGAAAACAACCATCACAGGGATGGTGAACACTGGACGTGACAGTGATTTCATATATTTTCTGACCTCGAGAAGGGAACTTGATTGTACCTGTGGATCAAATCACAGGCATTGGAGGAAGTTCTGTATGCCTCCAAAGTGAAAATTCAATAACATTCACAGGACCTGGACAGAAGACAGCTATTACTCGTGTAAAAGCCATTCACTGTATGGGGAAGAGATCTCCTTTCACAGTGGAACATGTACCTGACAATGGATTTTTAGTAGGACTTACTGTGGCACTTGCCACTCCACACCGATACGTGGACTCTTTACCATTCCATTTAGTAGTGTTGGGAGAAGAAACACAGCTATATGGTTTGATTTTTCATTGGGACAAACACAAAAAAAGACACTCTTTTAATTATAGAATGGGTTTTCCTATCTTACAGATCTCCAAAGACAATTCATACAGATTCAGAAATGACAGTACAAGTGATAATAAAGGGAAGAACAAGGTTGATGACAATAATGGGCAAGGACTTTTCAATGAACAATGCGACAAGGACCACAGATTTCTACAATACCAAAGAATCAAAAAATGGATGAGGCAGCAGCTTGGCCTCAATCTCAACAAGTAATACCTTTGAACAGACAAATTCCTACAGAGACACATAGACCTGCAACAGCAGCTCAAGATACTTTAGTTGATTGGACAAATATTCAAATGGACTTGACAAGAAGCAGAAAATGTCCTGCAATTGGGACTGGTGAAATAGCCATGCCAGTGAATTATGACCCACAAGGACAAAACCAAAGATGGCAAAAATTAAATCATGGTTTAGTTAAAAATTTTATTAAGGCAATTAGAGATTATGGACTGGGATCTTCATATTTTAAACCGTTTTTAAAAGGTATTCTCAATGATTATGACTTGACTCCATATGACATGAAATCTCTTGTGTCATTGATACTTACTGACACACAAGGACTTATATGGGAGCGCAGATGGAGAAGAGCTTTGAAGGAGCTGCGAAAGAAATACCAAGGTGGTGCTCATGCTAACCTCACCATGGCAGAATTAGCAGGAGACCCCCCTCACAATGATCCAGTACAACAAGCCGCCAAGATTCCAAGGGGAGTGTTGGCAGACATCAAGGAAAAAGGATGTGGACTTCTCTTCAAACAAGATTTAAAAGACTTAAGGACTGACAGTGAAAAATGATTGTTTATATGCTGTTGTATCTTATTTTTTGTCAACTGTATTAGGTGAAAAAGAGGATTTACCAGTGATGCAGCCAAGGGAGAGTGTTTGGGAAAATTTAGCATGGACAGTGGGGTTGGAAACAATTTGTTTGAGGCATTCCAGGCAAAAAAGCCATTTTCAACATGTCTGGTGGGATTGCCAGTGAAAGAATGGTCCATTCCGGAGGGCATCCCTTCATGGGTGATGTGAGTTGTGACAACTCCTGTGAATGGATGGCATGTGTGGGTTCAATTTGTCCCTGTGGCTGTTTTCAAACCAAAAGAATTAGAAATTTTTGGTTCAACAATGGATTTTGGAATTGTATGTGATGTTTTAGGGGTGAAAAAGAACCAAACAATGGATGTTACTCCGAATTAGAATGTATATAGCAATTATATTGTAGTCTCAAACAAACCATCCTTCCGAGTTCTAGCACAGTTATTGTGCCTGGATGGTCTGTTTGACCTTTTTGATCTTTTACCTTTGTAAAAAGAAATTTTGAAAGTAGGTTTTTATATATTAGTGGAGCTTGTTACTATTCTCATTGCTTTGCCATGCATCATCCCATGCACTCGGCACGCCTTGAACAAAGCTGTGAAAAGGGCTCTGGACAAAACCATGAAGGAGGTCTTTTTGGTGCAAACAGAGGGGGGAGATGTGGGAGTCCAGGGTTTTTCCCTGGCTCCTTTGGGGGTGCAAAACCCCCCCTGGCAGACCCCTCAGAGACCCCTGAGTGCTGCCCAGGAGCTGCAGGGGCTGGATTTGGCTCCTTGGGAGAATCTGCCCACATTAAGAGAAGAGACACAGCAAATAATGATGAGTAGAGTGTAAATTAGAATGTTAGAACGTAGATAAATAGGTTTTCTTCAATGTTTATGATAAGGGACACGTGGCCAAGATGGAGAATTTGGGGGGTGGACACCTTTTCCTCATTCTTCTCCATGTCATCCATGTTAGGTGACACGTTGGCCTCTTGGATTGGTTGGGGTCAGGGCTGGACCATTTAATAAAATTGTATTGTATTGGTAAAATTTTGTAAATATGTAATACGTAGTACTAACTATATAAGCCCTGCCTTGACCAGGCAGATTCCACCATGGATGCCAGGCTGAGCAGACCGCTGCAGGCCAGGCAAAGTGTCCCAGAGATAAGAAACAATAAACTGTCCTTGGAAAAAGAGAAAACTGTCTCCGGCAGTCTCTCTTCAGCGGCTTCGGGGAAAACCAGGTTTTGAACCACCTTCGTGTCCCTCTGGGGTGATCTCGAGGCAGAGGAGGAACCCCAGACTGGGACAAGCTCTACCCGGCTCCGGGACAACAGGTCTACCTCTCTCCTGGGCCGGCAACCCACACAAGGTCTACCTCGCTCCAGGACAACAGGTCTACCTCGCACTTAGTCTTATTGCGGCAGACACCGATTCTACCCGGCTCTGAAGCCGGCTGCATGCCAGGGTGGGCGCCGCCGAGTCGGCCGGTCGCGGGGGCAGCGGGTCTCCCTCACTCCGGGGAGCGCGGCGGACACTGGGTGGACCTGGCTCCGGGGCTGGGGGGCCGTCTGGAAAAGCGCCGCCGAGTCTAAGCGGCCGGTCGCAGGGGCAACGGGTCTGCCTCGCTCCGAGCAGGGCGGCCGACACCGGGTCTAGCTGGATCTGGGGCCGGCGCGCCGCTGGGGAGGCTGCCGCTAAGTCGAGGTGACCGGTCGCATAGACAACGGGTCTGCCTCGCTCTGGGGAGGGCGGCCGTCACCGGGTCCACCTGGCTCAGGTGTCGGCGGGCTGTTGGGGATGGTGCCCCGTAGGCGGCAGGTCGCGGGGGAAACGGGTCTGCCTGGCTCCGGGTACGGCGGCAGACACCGGGTCTACCTCGCTCCGGGACAACAGGTCTACCTCGCAATTAGTCTTATTGCGGCGGACACCAATTCGACCCGGCTCTGGGGCCGGCGGCCCTCCACGGCAGGCGCCGCCGAGTCGGACGGTCGCAGGGACCACGGACCTGCCTCGCTCTGGGTAGGGCGGTGGACACGGTGTCAACAAGGTCCCGGGGACGACGACCCCCTGGAATGGGCGCCGCCAAGGCGGGCGGTCGCAAGGGCAACAGTTCTGCCGCGCTCCAGGGAGGGCTTCGGACACCGAGTCTACCTGGCTGCTAGGTCGGCTGGCCGCCAAGGAGAGCGCCACAGAGTCGAGGCGACCGGTCGTGAGGGCAATGGGTCTGCCTCGCTTCAGGGAGGGCGGCTAACACCTGGTCGACCCGGCTCCCGGGCTGGCGGCCCATCGGGTTGGGCATTGCCGAGGCGGCCGGTCGCGGGGACAACTGGTCTGCCTCGCTCCAGGGCGGGCGGCGGACACCAAGTCTACCCGGCTCCGGGGCGAGCAGGCCGCCAGGGAGGGAGCTGCCGAGTGGAGTCGGCCGGTCGAGGGAGCGACGGGTCCGCCTCTTTCCAAGGAGGGCGGCAGACACCGGGTCTACCCGGCTCCGGGGTCAGTGAGCCGCCAGGGAGGGCGCTGCCGAGGCGGTCGATAGCAGGGGCAACAGGTCTGCCTCGCTCCGAGGCCGGCGGCGGACACCGGTTCGACCCGGCTCCGAGGCCGGCGGGCCGCTGGGGAGGGTGCCGCCGAGTCTAGGCGGCCGGTCACGGTGGCAACGTGTCTGCCTCGCTCCGGGTAGGGCGGAGGACAACAAGTCTGCCCGGCTCTGGGCCCGGCGTGCCACTTTGGAGAGCACCGCTGAGGCGACGCAGCCGGTTGCGGGGACAACTGGTCTGCCTCGCTCCAGGGCTGGCGGCGGAGACCAGGTCAACCTTGCTCCGGGACAACAGGTTTACCTCGCACTTATTCTTATTGCGGCGGACACCGTGTCTACCCGTCTCTGGGAATGGATTGTCGCTGGGGAGGCCGCCGCCAAGTCGGCCGGTCGCGGGAACAACGGGTTTACCTCACTCTGGTGAGGGCGGCGGACACCGGGTCTACCCGGGTCCGAGGCCGTTGCACCGCCGGGGAAGGCGCCGCAGAGTCTGCCGGTCGCGGGGGCAACAGGTCTACCTCGCTACGAGGCCGGCGGCAGACACCAGCTCTACCCAGCTCCGGGACAACAGGTCTACATCGCTCCGGGGCCGGCGGCGGACACCAGGTCTTCCTCACTCCGGGAAAACAGGTCTACCTCGCACTTAGTCTTATTGCGGCGGACACCGGGTCTACCCGTCTCTGGGGCCGGAGGCATGCCTGGGTGGGCGCCGCCGAGTCGGCCTGTCGCAAGGACAAAGAGTCTGTCTCGCTCCATGGAGGGCGGCGGACACAGGGTGGACGCAGGTCCGAGGCCGACGCGCCGCCGGGGAAGGCGCCCCCTAGGCGGCCGGTCGCAGGGGCAACGGGTCTGCCTCACTCCGGGTAGGGCGGCGGACACCGGGTCTACCTCGCTTAGGGACAACAGGTCTACCACGCACTTAGTCTTATTGCGGCGGACACCGGGTAAACCCGGCTCCAAGGCCGGCAGCCAGTAGGAGCGGGCGCCGCCGAGGCGGCCGGTCGTGGGGATAACGGGTCTGCCTCGCTCTGGGGAGGGCGGCGGACATCGGATCGACCCAGCTCCGGGGCCGGCAGTCCGCCGGGGAGGGCGCCGCCTAGGCGTTCGGTCGCAGGGACAACGTGTCTGCCTCCTTCCAAGGAGGGCGGCAGACACCGGGTCTACCCGGCTATGGAACTGGTGGCATTCCGGCGTGGCCTCCGCCGAGTCGACCGGTCGCAGGGGCAACAGGTCTGCCTCGCAATGAAGAGGGCGGCAGACACCGGGTCTACCCGGCTCTGGGGTCAGCGGGCTGCCGGAGAGTGCGCCGCCGAAACGGTCGGTCGCTGGGGCAACTGGTCTGCTTTGCATTGGGGAGGGCGGAGGACACCAGGTCTTCCCGGCTCTAGGGCCGGCAGAACGCCCGAGAGGGCCCTGCCGTGTCGGCCGGTCGCGGGGGCAGCGGGTCTGCCTTGCTCTGGGGAGGGTGGCGGTCACGGGGTCGACCCGGCTCCGGGACAAGCAGGCCGCCAGAGAGATCGCCGCCGAGTCGATGCGGCTGGTCGCCGTTGCAAGGTGACTGCCTTGTTCTCAGGAGAGTGGCGGACACCGGGTCGACCCGGCTCTGGGGCTGGCGGGCCGCTGGGGAGGGCGCCCGGGATACGGCCGGTCGCGGGGGCAGCAGGTCTAACTTGCTCCATGGCTGGTGGCGGACACCAGGTCTACCCGGCTCCTGGACAACAGGTGTATTTCGCTCTGGGGCTGACAGCGGACACCAGGTCAACCTCGCTCCGGGACAACAGGTTTACCTCGCACTTAGTCTTACTGCGGCGGACACCGTGTCTACCCGTCTCTGGGAACGGAGTGTCGCTGGGGAGGCCGCCGCCGAGGTGGCCGGTCGCAGGGACAAAGGGTTTACCTCGCTCCGGTGAGGGCGGCGGACACCGGGTCTACCCGGCTCCAGGGTCGGCGTTCCGCCTGGGAGAGCGCCGCCGACTCAAGGTGGTTGGTCGCGGGGACAACGGGTCTGCCTCGCTCCGAGGAGGGCGGCGGACTTCGGGTCGACCCGGCTCCGAGGCCGGCGCGCCGCCGGGGAAGGCGCCGCAGAGTCTTCCGATCGCGGGGGAAACAGTTCTACCTCGCTACGAGGCCGGCGGCAGACACCAGCTCTACCCAGCTCTGGGACAACAAGTCTACCTCGCTCCGGGGCCAGCGGTGGACACCAGGTCTTCCTCGCTCCGGGAAAACAGGTCTACATCGCACTTAGTCTTATTGCGGCGGACACCGGGTCTACCCGCCTCTGGGGTTGGCGGCATGCCTGGGTGTGCGCCGCCGAGTCGGACGGTCGCGGGGACAAATGGTCTGTCTCGCTCCGTGGAGGGCGGCGGACACAGGGTGGACACAGGTCCGGGCCCAACAAGCCGCCGGGGAGAGCGCCCCCTAGCCAGCCGGTCTCAGGGGAAACGGGTCTCCCTCGCTCCAAGTAGGGCGGCGGACACCGGGTCTACCTTGCTCCGGGACAACAGGTCTACCACGCACTTAGTCTTATTGTGGCGGACACCAATTCGACCCGGCTCTGGGGCCGGCGGCCCTCCACGGCAGGCGCCGCCGAGTCGGACGGTCGCGGGGACCACGGGTCTGCCTCGCTCTGGGTAGGGCGGTGGACACGGTGTCAACAAGGTCCCGGGGACGACGACCCCCTGGAATGGGCGCCGCCAAGGCGGGACTGTCGCAAGGGCAACAGTTCTGCCGCGCTCCGGGGAGGGCTTCGGACACCGAGTCTACCTGGCTGCTAGGTCGGCTGGCCGCCAAGGAGAGCGCCACAGAGTCGAGGCGACCGGTCGTGAGGGCAATGGGTCTGCCTCGCTTCAGGGAGGGCGGCTAACACCTAGTCGACCCGGCTCCCGGGCTGGCGGCCCATCGGGTTGGGCATTGCCGAGGCGGCCGGTCGCGGGGACAACTGGTCTGCCTCGCTCCAGGGCGGGCGGCGGACACCAAGTCTACTCGGCTCCGGGGCGAGCAGGCTGCCAGGGAGGGAGCTGCCGAGTGGAGTCGGCCGGTCGAGGGAGTGACGGGTCTGCCTCGTTCCAAGGAGGGCGGCAGACACCGGGTCTACTTGGCTCCAGGGTCAGTGGGCCGCCAGGGAGGGCGCTGCCGAGGCGGTCGATAGCAGGGGCAACAGGTCTGCCTCGCTCCGAGGCCGGCGGCGGACACCGGTTCGACCCGGCTCCGAGGCCGGCGGGCCGCTGGGGAGGGTGCCGCCGAGTCTAGGCGGCCGGTCACGGTGGCAACGTGTCTGCCTCGCTCCGGGTAGGGCGGAGGACAACAAGTCTGCCCGGCTCTGGGCCCGGCGTGCCACTTTGGAGAGCGCCGCTGAGGCGACGCAGCCGGTCGCGGGGACAACTGGTCTGCCTCGCTCCAGAGCTGGCGGCGGAGACAAGGTCAACCTTGCTCCGGGACAACAGGTTTACCTCGCACTTATTCTTATTGCGGCGGACACCATGTCTACCCGTCTCTGGGAATGGATTGTCGCTGGGGAGGCTGCCGCCAAGTCGGCCGGTCGTGGGAACAAGGGGTTTACCTCACTCTGGTGAGGGCGGCGGACACCGGGTCTACCCGGGTCCGAGGCCGACGCACCGCCGGGGAAGGCGCCCCCTAGGCGGCTGGTCGCAGGGGCAACGGGTCTGCCTCACTCCGGGTAGGGCGGCGGACACCGGGTCTACCTCGCTTAGGGACAACAGGTCTACCACGCACTTAGTCTTATTGCGGCGGACACCGGGTAAACCCGGCTCCAAGGCTGGCCGCCAGTCGAAGCGGGCGCCGCCGAGGCGGCCGGTCGTGGGGATAACGGGTCTGCCTCGCTCCGGGGAGGGCGACGGACATCGGATCGACCCAGCTCCGGGGCCGGCAGTCCGCCGGGGAGGGCGCCGCCTAGGCGTTCGGTCGCAGGGACAACGTGTCTGCCTCCTTCCAAGGAGGGCGGCAGACACCGGGTCTACCCGGCTATGGAACTGGTGGCATTCCGGCGTGGCCTCCGCCGAGTCGACCGGTCGCAGGGGCAACGGGTCTGCCTCGCTCCGAGGAGGGCGGCGGACTTCGGGTCGACCCGGCACCGAGGCCGGCGCGCCGCCGGGGAAGGCGCCGCAGAGTCTTCCGATCGCGGGGGAAACAGTTCTACCTCGCTACGAAACCGGCGGCAGACACCAGCTCTACCCAGCTCTGGGACAACAAGTCTACCTTGCTCCGGGGCCGGCGGCGGACACCAGGTCTTCCTCGCTCCGGGAAAACAGGTCTACATCGCACTTAGTCTTATTGCGGCGGACACCGGGTCTACCCGCCTCTGGGGTTGGCGGCATGCCTGGGTGTGCGCCGCCGAGTCGGACGGTCACGGGGACAAATGGTCTGTCTCGCTTCGTGGAGGGCGGCGGACACAGGGTGGACGCAGGTCCGGGGCCAACAAGCCGCCGGGGAGAGCACCCCTTAGCCAGCCGGTCTCAGGGGAAACGGGTCTCCCTCGCTCCAAGTAGGGCGGCGGACACCGGGTCTACCTTGCTCCGGGACAACAGGTCTACCACGCACTTAGTCTTATTGCGGCGGACACCAATTCGACCCGGCTCTGGGGCCGGCGGCCCTCCACGGCAGGCGCCGCCGAGTCGGACGGTCGCGGGGACCACGGGTCTGCCTCGCTCTGGGTAGGGCGGTGGACACGGTGTCAACAAGGCCCCAAGGACGACGACCCCCTGGAATGGGCGCCGCCAAGGCGGGACTGTCGCAAGGGCAACAGTTCTGCCGCGCTCCGGGGAGGGCTTCGGACACCGAGTCTACCTGGCTGCTAGGTCGGCTGGCCGCCAAGGAGAGCGCCACAGAGTCGAGGCGACCGGTCGTGAGGGCAATGGGTCTGCCTCGCTTCAGGGAGGGCGGCTAACACCTAGTCGACCCGGCTCCCGGGCTGGCGGCCCATCGGGTTGGGCATTGCCGAGGCGGCCGGTCGCGGGGACAACTGGTCTGCCTCGCTCCAGGGCGGGCGGCGGACACCAAGTCTACCCGGCTCCGGGGCGAGCAGGCTGCCAGGGAGGGAGCTGCCGAGTGGAGTCGGCCGGTCGAGGGAGTGACGGGTCTGCCTCGTTCCAAGGAGGGCGGCAGACACCGGGTCTACCCGGCTCCGGGGTCAGTGAGCCGCCAGGGAGGGCGCTGCCGAGGCGGTCGATAGCAGGGGCAACAGGTCTGCCTCGCTCCGAGGCCGGCGGCGGACACCGGTTCGACCCGACTCCGAGGCCGGCGGGCCGCTGGGGAGGGTGCCGCCGAGTCTAGGCGGCCGGTCACGGTGGCAACGTGTCTGCCTCGCTCCGGGTAGGGCGGAGGACAACAAGTCTGCCCGGCTCTGGGCCCGGCGGGCCACTTTGGAGAGCGCCGCTGAGGCGACGCAGCCGGTCGCGGGGACAAATGGTCTGCCTCGCTCCAGAGCTGGCGGCGGAGACCAGGTCAACCTTGCTCCGGGACAACAGGTTTACCTCGCACTTATTCTTATTGCGGCGGACACCGTGTCTACCCGTCTCTGGGAATGGATTGTCGCTGGGGAGGCCGCCGCCAAGTCGGCCGGTCGCGGGAACAAGGGGTTTACCTCACTCTGGTGAGGGCGGCGGACACCGGGTCTACCCGGGTCCGAGGCCGACGCGCTGCCGGGGAAGGCGCCCCCTAGGCGGCCGGTCGCAGGGGCAACGGGTCTGCCTCACTCCGGGTAGGGCGGCGGACACCGGGTCTACCTCGCTTAGGGACAACAGGTCTACCACGCACTTAGTCTTATTGCGGCGGACACCGGGTAAACTCGGCTCCAAGGCCGGTGGCCAGTCGGAGCGGGCGCCGCCGAGGCGGCCGGTCGTGGGGATAACGGGTCTGCCTCGCTCCGGGGAGGGCGGCGGACATCGGATCGACCCAGCTCCGGGGCCGGCAGTCCGCCGGGGAGGGCGCCGCCTAGGCGTTCGGTCGCAGGGACAACGTGTCTGCCTCCTTCCAAGGAGGGTGGCAGACACCGGGTCTACCCGGCTATGGAACTGGTGGCATTCCGGCGTGGCCTCCGCCGAGTCGACTGGTCGCAGGGGCAAATGGGTCTGCCTCGCTCCGAGGAGGGCGGCGGACTTCGGGTCAACCCGGCTCCGAGGCCGGCGCGCCGCCGGGGAAGGCGCCGCAGAGTCTTCCGATCGCGGGGGAAACAGTTCTACCTCGCTACGAGGCCGGCGGCAGACACCAGCTCTACCCAGCTCTGGGACAACAAGTCTACCTCGCTCCGGGGCCAGCGGCGGACACCAGGTCTTCCTCGCTCCGGGAAAACAGGTCTACATCGCACTTAGTCTTATTGCGGCGGACACCGGGTCTACCCGCCTCTGGGGTTGGCGGCATGCCTGGGTGTGCGCCGCCGAGTCGGACGGTCGCGGGGACAAATGGTCTGTCTCGCTCCGTGGAGGGCGGCGGACACAGGGTGGACGCAGGTCCGGGGCCAACAAGCCGCCAGGGAGAGCACCCCTTAGCCAGCCGGTCTCAGGGGAAACGGGTCTCCCTCGCTCCAAGTAGGGCGGCGGACACCGGGTCTACCTTGCTCCGGGACAACAGGTCTACCACGCACTTAGTTTTATTGCGGCGGACACTGGGTAAACCTGGCTCCGGGGCCGGCGGCCAGTCGGAGCGGGCGCCGCCGAGGCGGCCAGTTGCGGGGATAACGGGTCTGCCTCGCTCCGGGGAGGGTGGTAGACATCGGATCGACCCGGCTCTGGGGCCGGCAGTCCGCCAAAGAGGGCACCGCCTAGGCGGCTGGTCGCAGGGTCAACGGGTCTGCCTCGCTCTGGAAAGGGCAACAGACACCGGGTCTACCCCGCTCCGGGACAACAGGCCTACCTCGCACTTAGTCTTATTGCGGCCAACAGAGTTTAGACCCGGCTCTGGGGCTGGGGGCTTGCCACAGTGTGCGCCGCCGAGTCGGCAAGTCGCAGGTACCACAGGTCTGCCTCGCTCCGGGGAGGGCGGTGGACATGTAGTCGAACCGGCTCCGTGGCCGGCGGACCGCAAGAGTGGGCGCTGCCGAGGCGGCCGGTCGCGGGGACAATGGTTCTGCCTCGCTCCGGAAAGGGCGGCGGACACCGGTTCAACCCGGCTCTGGGGCCGGGGGCCCGCCACGGTGGGCGCCGTCGAGTCGGCCGGTCGCGGGGACAACGGGTCTGCCTCACTCCGGGGAGGGCGACGGATAGCGGGTCGACCCGGCTCCGGGGCCGGCGCGCCGCCGGGGAAGGCGCCGCGGAGTCTGCCGGTCGCGAGGGGCAACAGGTCTACCTCGCTCCGAAGCCGGCGGCAGACACCAGATCTACCCAGCTCCGGGACAACAGGTCTACCTCGCTCCGAAGCCGGAGGTGTACACCAGGTCTACCTCGCTCCGGGACAACAGGTCTACCTCGCACTTAGTCTTATTGCGGCGGACACGGGGTCTACCCGTCTCTGGGGCCGGAGGCATGCCTGGGTGGGCGTCGCCGAGTCGGCCTGTCGCAAGGACAAAGAGTCTGCCTCGCTCCGTGGAGGGCGACGGACACAGGTTTCCGCTAGGTCCAGGGCTGGCGGGCCACCGGGGAGAGCGCCCCCTAGCCGGCCGGTCGCATGGGCAACGGGTCTCCCTTGCTCCGGGTAGGGCGGCAGACACCGGGTCTACCTCGCTCCGGGAGAACAGGTCTACCACTCACTTAGTCTTATTGCGGCGGACACCGGGTAAACCCGGCTCCGGGGCCGGCGGCCAGCCTGAGTGGGTGCTGCCGAGGCGACCGGTCGCGGGGATAACGGGTCTCCCTCGCTTCGGGTAGGGCGGCGGACACCGGGTCTACCTCGCTCCGGGACAACAGGTCTACCACGCACTTAGTCTTATTGCGGCGGACACCGGGTCTACCCGGCTCTCGGGCCGGCAGACCACCAGGGAATGACGCCGCTGAGTCGGCCGGTCGCGAGGGCAGTGGGTCTCCCTCGCTCCGGGGAGGGCGGCAGACACCGGGTCGACCCGGCTCTAGGGCCAGCGGGTTGCCGGGGAGGGCACCGCCGAGTCTAGGTGGCCGGTCGCAGGGGCAAGGGGTCTGCCTCGCTTCGGGTAGAGCGGCCGACACCGGGTCTAGCCGGCTCTGGGTTCGGCGTGCTGCCAAGGAGGCGGCCGGTCGTGGGGACAACGGGTCTGCCTCGCTCTGGGGAGGGCGGCGGGCGCCGTAGCGTCCGGGCTTCGTGGTCGGCGAGCCGCCGTGGACGGCGCACTCTAGGCGGCCAATCGCGGGAGCAACCGGTTTGATTCACTTTGGGTAGGGCGGCGGACACCGGGTCTTCCTCGCTGCGGGAAAACCGGTCTAATTCGCACTTAGTCTTATTGCGCCGGACAACGATTTGACCCGGCTCAGGGGCCGGGGGCCCCCCACGGTGGGCGCCGCCGAGTCGGCCTGTCCCGGTGACCACTGGCATGCCTCCCTCCGGGGAGTGCAGGGGACACAAGGTCAACCCGGCTCGGGGGCTGGTGGTCGCCGGAGACAACGGGTCTGCCTCGCTCCGGTGAGGGCGGCAGACACCGGGTCTACCCGGCTCCGGGGTCGGTGGGCTGCCCGGGAGGGCACCCCCTAGGCGGCTGGTCGCGGGGGACACGGGTCTGCCTCACTTTGGGAAGGGCGGCGGACACCGGGTCAACCCGGCTCCGTGACAACAGGTCTACCTCGCTCCGGGCCCAGCGGCGGATACTAGGTCTACCTCGGTCCGGGACAACAGGTTTACCTTGCACTTAGTCTTATTGCGGAAACCGGGTCCACTCAGTTCTGGGGCCGGTGGCATGCATCGGTGGGCGCCGCCGAGTCGGCCGGTCGCGGGGGCAACGTGTCTGCCTCACTCCGGGGAGTGCGGCGGACACCGGGTCTACCTCGCTCCGGGAAAACAGTTCTACATCGCTCTTAGTCTTATTGCGGCAGACACAAGATCGACCCGGCTCTGGTGCCGGCGGCATGCCAGGGTGGGCGCCGCTGAGTCGGCCAGTCACGGGGTCAACGGGACTGCCTCGCTCCGGGGAGGGCCGCAGACACCGGGTCTACCTGGCTTCGGGGTCGGCGGGCCGCCATGGAGGGCGCCCTCTAGGCGACCGGTCGCGGGGGCAATGGGTCTGCCTCGGCTCTGGGGAGGGCAGCGGACACCGGGTCAATCCGGCTCCAGGACAACAGGTCTACCTTACTCCGGGCCAGGCAGCGGACACCAGGTCTACCTCGATCCGGGACAACAGGTTTACCTCGCACTTAGTCTTATTGCGGCCGCCACCGGGTCTACCCGGCTCTGGGGCCGGTGGCATGCTTTGCTGGGCGCCGCCGAGTCGGCCGGTCGCGGGGGCAACGGGTCTGCCTCGCTCCGGGGAGGGCGGCGGACACCGGGTCTACCTCGCTCCGGGAAAACAGGTCTTCATCGCACTTGGTCTTATTGCGGCGGACACAGGTTCAACCCGGCTCTGGGGCTGGCAGCCCGCCACGGTGGGCGCCGCCGAGTCGGCCGGTCGCGGGGACCACGGGTCTGCCTCGCTCCGGGTAGGGCGGTGGACACGGGGTCAACCCGGATCCGGGGCCAGCGGCCCGCCAGAGTGGCGCCGCCAAGGCGGGCGGTCGCAGGGACAATGAGTCTGCCTCCCTCCGGTGAGGGCGGCGTACACCAAGTCGACCCGGCTCCGGGGCAGGCGAGCTGCCGTGGAGAGCGCCGCCCAATCGGCCGGTCGCGGGGGCAATGGGTCTACCTCGCTCTGGGGCCAGCAGTGGACACTAGGTAAACCTCGCTCCGGGACAACACGTCTACCTTGCACTTCGTCTTATTGCGGAGGACACCTGATCGACCCGGCTCTGGGGCCGGCAACATGCCAATGTGGGCTCCGCCGAAACAAGGCGTCCGGTCGCGGGGGAACGGGTCTGCCTCGCTCCGGGGAGGGCGGCAGACCATGGTTCTACCCGGCTCCAGAGTCCGCGGGCCGCTGACAAGGGCGCCGCCGAGGCGGTTGGTCGCGGGGGCATCGGGTCTGCCTTGCTCCGGGGAGGGCGGCGGACAACAGGTCTAACCGGCTCTCAAGCCGGCAGACCTCCAGATAGGGCGCCGCCGAGTCGGCCGGTCGCATGGGCAGCGGGTCTCCCTCACTCCGAGGCGGGCGGCGGACACTGGGCTGACCTGGCTCCGGGGCCGGTGGGCCGCCGTGGAGGGCGCCGCCAAATCTAGGCGTCCGGTCGCTGGGGCAACGGGTCTGCCTCCCTCCGGGTAGGGCGGCTGACACCGGGTCTAGCTAGCTCCACGGCCTGCGTGCTGCCGGGGAGGCTGCCGCCGAGTCGAGACGGCCGGTCGCTAGGACAACGGGTCTGCCTCGCTCCGGTGAGGGTGGCGGATACGGGGACTACCCGGCTCCGGGGCCGGCGTGCCGCCAAAAAGAGCGACGCCGAGGCAAGGCGGCCAGTCGCGGGGACAGCATGTCTGCCTCGCTCCGAGGCCGGCGGATGACACCCGATCTACCTGGCTCCTGGACAACAGGTATACCTCGCTGCGGGGCCGGCGGCGGACCCCAGGTCAACCTCGCTCCGGGCAACAGGTCTACCTCGCACTTAGTCTTATTGCAGCAGACACCGGGTCTATCCGGCTCTGGGGCCGGTGGCATGCATGGGTGGGCGCCGCCGAGTTGGCTGGTCGCGGGGTCAACAGTTCTGCATCGCTCCGGGTTGGGCGTCAGACACCGGGTCTCCCAGGCTTACGGCCGGCGGGCCGACGGGAAGGACGCCGCGGAGTCGGCCGGTCGCGGGGACATCGGGTCTGCCTTGCTCTGGGGAAGGCGTCGGACTCCTATTCGACCCAGCTCCGGGGCCGGCGAGCCACCAAGGAGGGCGCCGCCTAGGCGGTCGGTCGCGGGAGCAACGTGTCTGCCTCGCTCTGGGGAGGGCGGAAAACACCAAGTTTACCCCGCTCAGGGGTAGGCGGGCCGCCAGGGACGGCGCACCCTAGGCGGCAGGTCACGGGGGAAACGGGTCTACCTCGCTCCAGGTACGTGGGCGGACACCGGGTCTACCTCGCTCCGGGACAACAGGTCTACTTCGCACTTAGTCTTATTACGGCGGACACCGGGTTGACCCGGCTCCGGGGCCGGCGGACTGCTGGGGAGGGTGGGCCGAGTCTAGGCCGCCGGTTGCGGAGGCAACGTGTCTGCCTCACTCCGGGGAGGGCGGCGGACACTGGGTCTACCCGACTTAGGAGTCGGCAGGCCGCCAGGGAGGGCGCCGCCGACTCGAGGCGGTCGTGGGGACAATGGGTCTTCCTCACTCCAGGGAGGGCGGCGGTCAGCGGTTCTACCTGGCTCCGGGGCCGGCAAGCAGCCGGGGAGTGCGCTGCCGTATCGAGTCGGCCGCTCGCGGGGGCAACGTGTCTGCTTCGCTCTGGGGAGTGCGGTGGACACCGGGTCGACTCGGCTTCGGGTCTGGGGGACCACTGGGGAGGGCGCCGCCAAGTCGAGGCGGCCGGTCGCGGGGGCAACTGGTCTGCCTCGCTCCGGGGAGGGCGGCTGACATCGGTTCGACCCGGCTCCGAGGCCGGCGTGCCGCCGGGGAGGCCGCCGTCGAGTCGGCTGGTCGCGGGGACAACGGGTTTACCTCGCTCCGGTGAGGGCCGCGGAAACCGGGTCTACCCAGCTTTGTGGCTGGTGTGCCGCCTGGGAGAGCGCCGCCGAGACGAGGCGGTTGGTCGCAGAGACAACGGGTCTGCCTTGCTCCAGGGAGGGCGGCGGACACTGGGTCGACCCGGCTCAGGGGCCGGAGTGCCGCAGGGGAGGGCGCCGCAGAGTCTGCCGGTCGCGGGGGCAACAGGTCTACCTCGCTACAAGGCCGGCGGCAGACACCAGCTCTACCCGGCTCCGGGACAACAGGTCTACCTCACTCCTGGGCCGGCGGCCCACACCAGGTCTACCTCGCTCCGGGACAACAGGTCTACCTCGCACTTAGTCTTATTGCGGCAGACACCGATTCTACCCGGCTCTGAAGCCGGCTGCATGCCAGGGTGGGCGCCGCTGAGTCGGCCGGTCGCGGGGGCAGCGGGTCTCCCTCACTCCGGGGAGCGCGGCGGACACTGGGTGGACCTGGCTCCGGAGCTGGGGGGCCGCCTGGAAAAGCGCCGCCGAGTCTAAGCGGCCGGTCGCAGGGGCAACGGGTCTGCCTCGCTCCGAGCAGGGCGGCCGACACCGGGTCTAGCTGGCTCTGGGGCCGGCGCCCCGCTGGGGAGGCTGCCGCTAAGTCGAGGTGACCGGTCGCATAGACAACGGGTCTGCCTCGCTCTGGGGAGGGCGGCCGTCACCGGGTCCACCTGGCTCAGTTGTCGGCGGGCTGCTGGGGACGGCGCCCCGTAGGCGGCAGGTCGCGGGGGAAACGGGTCTGCCTGGCTCCGGGTACGGCGGCGGACACCGGGTCTACCTCGCTCCGGGACAACAGGTCTACCTCGCAATTAGTCTTATTGCGGCGGACACCAATTCGACCCGGCTCTGGGGCCAGCGGCCCTCCACGGCAGGCGCCGCTGAGTCGGAATGTCGCGGGGACCACGGGTCTGCCTCGCTCTGGGTAGGGCGGTGGACACGGTGTCAACAAGGCCCCGGGGACGACGACCCCCTGGAATGGGCGCCGCCAAGGCGGGCGGTCGCAAGGGCAACAGTTCTGCCACGCTCCGGGGAGGGCTTCGGACACCGAGTCTACCTGGCTGCTAGGTCGGCTGGCCGCCAAGGAGAGCGCCACAGAGTCGAGGCGACCGGTCGTGAGGGCAAAGGGTCTGCCTCGCTTCAGGGAGGGTGGCTAACACCTAGTCGACCCGGCTCCCGGGCTGGCGGCCCATCGGGTTGGGCACTGCCGAGGCAGCCGGTCGCGGGGACAACTGGTCTGCCTCGCTCCAGGGTGGGCGGCGGACACTAGGTCTACCTCGCTCTGGAACAACAGGTTTACCTTGCACTTAGTCTTATTGCGGCGGAAACCGGGTCCACCCGGCTCTGGGGCCGGTGGCATGCATCGGTGGGCGCCGCCGAGTCGGCCGGTCGCGGGGGCAACGTTTCTGCCTCACTCCGGGGAGGGCGGCGGACACCGGGTCTACCTCGCTCCGGGAAAACAGGTCTACATCGCTCTTAGTCTTATTGCGGCAGACACAAGATCGACCCGGCTCTGGTGCCGGCGGCATGCCAGGGTGGGCGCCGCCGAGTCAGCCGGTCGCGGGGTCAACGGGACTGCATCGCTCCGGGGAGGGTCGCAGACACCAGGTCTACCTGGCTTCGGGGTCGGCGGGCCGCCACGGAGGGCGCCCTCTAGGCGGCCGGTCGCGGGGGCAACGGGTCTGCCTCGGCTCTGGGAAGGGCAGCGGACACCGGGTCAACCCGGCTCCAGGACACCAGGTCTACCTCGCTCCGGGACAACATGTTTACCTCGCACTTAGTCTTATTGCGGCAGACCCCGGCTCGAACCGGCTTTGGGGCCAGCGGCATGCCAGGGTGGGCGCCACCGAGTCGGCCGGTCGCGGGGGCAACGGGTCTGCCTCGCTCCTGGGAGGGCGGTGGACACCGGGTCTACCCGTCTCAGGGGTCAGCGGGCCGCCTAGGACGGTGCCCCCTAGGCGGTAGGTTGCGGGGGAAACGGGCCTGCCTCGCTCCGGGTAGGGCAGCGGACACCGGGTCTACCTCACTCCGGGAACACAGGTCTACCTCGCACTTGGTCTTATTGCGGCGGACACAGGTTCGACCCGGCTCTGAGGCCAGCAGCCCACCACGGTGGGCGCCGCAGAGTCGGCCGGTCGCGGGGACCATAGGTCTGCCTCGCTCCAGGTAGGGCGGTGGACACGGGGTCAACCCGGATCCGGGGCCGGCGGCCCACCAGAGTGGTGCCGCCAAGGCGGGCAATCGCGGGGACAACGAGTCTGCCTCGCTCTGGTGAGAGCGGCGTACACCAGGTCTACCCGGCTCTGAGGTTGGCGGGCCGCCGGGGAGGGCGCCGCCGTGTTGTGGCGACCGGTCGCAAAGACAACAGGTCTGCCTTGCACTGGGGAGGGCGGCGGACATTGGCTCGACCCGGGTCCGGGGCCGTCAGTCCGCCGGGGAGGGCACCGCCTAGGCGGCTGGTCGCAGGGTCAACGGGTCTGCCTTGCTCCGGAAAGGGCAACAGACATTGGGTCTACCCGGCTCTGGGGTCGGTGGGCTGCCAGGGACAGCACCCCCTAGGCAGCCGGTCGCAGGGCAAATGGGTGTGCCTCACTTTGGGTAGGGCGGCGGACACCGGGTCTACCTCGCTCCGGGACAACAGGCCTACATCGCACTTAGTCTTATTGCGGCCAGCAGAGTTTAGACCCGGCTCTGGGGCTGGGGGCTTGCCACAGTGTGCGCCGCCGAGTTGGCCAGACGCAGGTACCACAGGTCTGCCTCGCTCTGGGGAGGGCGGTGGACATGTAGTCGACCCAGCTCCATGGCCGGCGGAAAGCTAGAGTGGGCGCCGCCGAGGCGGCTGGTCGCGGGGACAACGGGTCTGCCTCGCTCCAGGGAGGGCGGCGGACACTGGTTCGACCCGGCTCTGGGGCCGGGGGCCCGCCACGGTGGGCGCCGCCGAGTCGGCCGGTCGCGGGGACAACAGGTCTGCCTCGCTCCAGGGAGGGCGACGGACAGCGGGTCGACCCGGCTCCAGGGCCGGCGCGCCGCCGGGGAAGCCGCCGCGGAGTCTGCCGGTCGCGAGGGCAACAGGTCTACCTCGCTCCGAGGCCAGCGGCAGACACCAGCTCTACCCAGCTCCGGGACAACAGGTCTACCTCGCCCCGGGGCCGGAGGTGGACACCAGGTCTACCTCGCTCCGGGACAACAGGTCTACCTCGCACTTAGTCTTATTGCGACGGACACGGGGTCTACTCGTCTCTGGGGCCGGAGGCATGCCTGGGTGGGCGTCGCCGAGTCGGACTGTCGTAATGACAAAGAGTCTGTCTCGCTCCGTGGAGGGCGACGGACACAGGTTTCCCCCAGGTCCAGGGCCGGCGTGCCACCGGGGAGAGCGCCCCCTTGCCGGCCGGTCGCATGGGCAACGGGTCTCCCTCGCTCCGGGTAGGGCGGCAGACACCGGGTCTACCTCGCTCCCGGACAACAGGTCTACCACGCACTTAGTCTTATTGCGGTGGACACGGGGTCAACCCAGCTTCGGGGACGACGGCCCGCCTGAGTGGGCGCCGCCAAGGCGGGCGGTCGCGGGGACAACGAGTCTGCCTCGCTCCAAAGAGGGTGGCGGACACCGGGTCTACCCGGCTCCGAGGTTGGCGTGCCACCGGGGAGGGCGCAGCCGAGTCGAGGTGGCCGGTCGCGAGGTCAACAGGTGTACTTCGCTCCAACGCCGGCGGAGGACACCAGGTCTACTTGGCTTCTGGACAACAGGTCTACCTTGCTCTGGGGCCGGCGGCGGACACCAGGTAAACCTCGCTCCGGGACAACAGGTTTCCCTCGCACTTAGTCTTATTGCGGAGGACACCGGATTGACCCGGCTCTGGGGCCGGCGGCATTCCAGGGTGGATGCCGCCGAGTTGAGGCGGCTGGTCACCGGAGCAACGGGTTTGACTCGCTCCGGGTAGGGCAGCAGACACCGGGTCTACCTCGCTCCCGGACAACAGGTCTACCATGCACTTAGTCTTATTGCGGCGGATACTGGGTAAACCCAGCTCCGGGGCCGGTGGCCAGCCTGAGTGGGTGCTGCCGAGGCGACCGGTCACGGGGATAACGGGTCTCCCTCGCTTCGGGTAGGGCGGCGGACACCGGGTCTACCTCGCTCCGGGACAACAGGTCTACCACACACTTAGTCTTATTGCGGCAGACACTGGGTCTACCCAGCTCTCGGGCCGGCAGACCACCAGGGAATGGCGCCGCTGAGTCGGCCGGTCGCGAGGGCAGTGGGTGTCCCTCACTCCGGTGAGCGCGGCGGACACTGGGTGGACCTGGCTCCGGGGCTGGGGGGCCGCCTGGAAAAGCGTCGCCGAGTCTAAGCGGCCGGTCGCAGGGGCAACGGGTCTGCCTCGCTCCGAGCAGGGCGGCTGACACCGGGTCTAGCTGGCTCTGGGGCCGGCGCGCCGCTGGGGAGGCTGCCGCTAAGTCGAGGTGATCGGTCGCATAGACAACGGGTCTGCCTCGCTCTGGGGAGGGCGGCCGTCACCGGGTCCACCTGGCTCAGTTGTCGGCGGGCTGCTGGGGACGGCGCCCCGTAGGCGGCAGGTCGCGGGGGAAACGGGTCTGCCTGGCTCCGGGTATGGCGGCGGACACCGGGTCTACCTCGCTTCGGGACAACAGGTCTACCTCGCAATTAGTCTTATTGCGGCGGACACCAATTCGACCCGGCTCTGGGGCCGGCGGCCCTCCACGGCAGGCGCCGCCGAGTCGGACGGTCGCGGGGACCACGGGTCTGCCTCGCTCTGGGTAGGGCGGTGGACACGGTGTCAACAAGGCCCCAAGGACGACGACCCCCTGGAATGGGCGCCGCCAAGGCGGGCGGTCGCAAGGGCAACAGTTCTGCCGCGCTCCGGGGAGGGCTTCGGACACCGAGTCTACCTGGCTGCTAGGTCGGCTGGCCGCCAAGGAGAGCGCCACAGAGTCGAGGCGACTGGTCGTGAGGGCAAAGGGTCTGCCTCGCTTCAGGGAGGGCGGCTAACACCTAGTCGACCCGGCTCCCGGGCTGGCGGCCCATCGGGTTGGGCATTGCCGAGGCGGCCGGTCGCGGGGACAACTGGTCTGCCTCGCTCAAGGGCGGGCGGCGGACACTAGGTCTACCTCGCTCTGGAACAACAGGTTTACCTCGCACTTAGTCTTATTGCGGCGGAAACCGTGTCCACCCGGCTCTGGGGCCGGTGGCATGCATCGGTGGGCGCCGCCGAGTCGGCCGGTCGCGGGGGCAACGTGTCTGCCTCACTCCGGGGAGGGCGGCGGACACCGGGTCTACCTCGCTCCGGGAAAACAGGTCTACATCGCTCTTAGTCTTATTGCGGCAGACACAAGATCAACCCGGCTCTGGTGCCGGCGGCATGCCAGGGTGGGCGCCGCCGAGTCAGCCGGTCACGGGGTCAACGGGACTGCATCGCTCCGGGGAGGGCCGCAGACACCAGGTCTACCTGGCTTCGGGGTCGGCGGGCCGCCATGGAGGGCGCCCTCTAGGCGGCCGGTCGCGGGGGCAACGGGTCTGCCTCGGCTCTGGGGAGGGCAGCGGACACCGGGTCAACCCGGCTCCAGGACAACAGGTCTACCTCGCTCCGGGCCGGGCGGCGGACACCAGGTCTACCTCGCTCCGGGACAACCGGTTTACCTCGCACTTAGTCTTATTGCGGCAGACCCCGGCTCGAACCGGCTTTGGGGCCAGCGGCATGCCAGGGTGGGCGCCACCGAGTCGGCCGGTCGCGGGGGCAACGGGTCTGCCTCGCTCCTGGGCCAGAGGTGGACACCAGGTCTACCTCGCTCCGGGACAACAAGTCTACCTCGCACTTAGTCTTATTGCGACGGACACCGGGTCTACCCGTCTCTGGGGCCGGAGGCATGCCTGGGTGGGCGTCGCCGAGTCGGCCTGTCACAAGGACAAAGAGTCTGTCTCGCTCCGTGGAGGGCGATGGACACAGGTTTGCCCCAGGTCCAGGGCCGGCGTGCCGCCGGGGAGAGCGCCCCCTAGCCGGCCGGTCGCATGGGCAACCACGCACTTAGTCTTATTGCGGCGGACACTGGGTCTACCCAGCTCTCGGGCCGGCAGACCACCAGGGAATGGTGCCGCTGAGTCGGCCGGTCGTGAGGGCAGTGGGTCTCCCTCGCTCCGGGGAGGGCGGCAGACACCGGGTCGACCCAGCTCTAGGGCCAGCGGGTTGCCGGGGAGGGCACCGCCGAGTCTAGGCGGCCGGTCGCAGGGGCAAGGGGTCTGCCTCGCTTCGGGTAGAGCGGCCGACACCGGGTCTAGCCGGCTCTGGGTTCGGCGTGCTGCTAATGAGGCGGCCGGTCTCGGGGACAACGGGTCTGCCTCGCTCTGGGGAGGGCGGCGGACACCGGGTCGACCCAACTCTGGAGCCGACGGCATGTCTCTGTGGGCGCCGCCGAGTCGGCCGGTGGCGGGGACAATGGGTCTGCTCGCTCCGGGAGGGCGGCGGGCACCGTAGCATCCGGGCTTCGTGGTCGGCGAGCCGCCGTGGACGGCGCCCCCTAGGCGGCCAATCGCGGGAGCAACCGGTTTGATTCACTTTGGGTAGGGCGGCGGACACCGGGTCTTCCTCGCTCCGGGAAAACAGGTCTACTTCGCACTTAGTCTTATTGCGCCGGACAACGATTTGACCCGGCTCAGGGGCCGAGTCGGCCTGTCCCGGTGACCACTGGCATGCCTCCCTCCGGGGAGTGCAGGGGACACAAGGTCAACCCGGCTCCGGGGTCGGCGGGCTGCCCGGGAGGGCGCCCCCTAGGCGGCTGGTCGCGGGGGACACGGGTCTGCCTCACTTTGGGAAGGGCAGCGGACACCGGGTCAACCCGGCTCCGTGACAACAGGTCTACCTCGCTCCGGGCCCGGCGGCGGATACTAGGTCTACCTCGCTCCGGGACAACAGGTTTACCTCGCACTTAGTCTTATTGCGGCGGAAACCGGGTCCACTCGTTTCTGGGGCCGGTGACATGCATCGGTGGGCGCCGCCGAGGTGGCCGGTCGCGGGGGCAACGTGTCTGCCTCACTCCGGGGAGGGCGGCGGACACCGGGTCTACCTCGCTCCGGGAAAACAGGTGTACATTGCTCTTAGTCTTATTGCGGCAGACACAAGATCGACCCGGCTCTGGTGCCGGCGGCATGCCAGGGTGGGCGCCGCTGAGTCGGCCGGTCGCAAGGTCAACGGGACTGCGTCGCTCCGGGGAGGGCCGCAGACACCGGGTCTACCTGGCTTCGGGGTCGGTGGGCCGCCATGGAGGGCGCCCTCTATGCGACCGGTCGCGGGGGCAACGGGTCTGCCTCGGCTCTGGGGAGGGCAGCGGACACCGGGTCAACCCGGCTCCAGGACAACAGGTCTATTTCGCTCCGGGCCGGGCGGCGGACACCAGGTCTACCTCGACCCAGGTTCGACCAGGCTCTGGGGCCCGCCACGGTTGGTGCCGCAGAGTCGGCCGGTCGCGGGGACCATAGGTCTGCCTCGCTCCGGGTAGGGCAGTGGACACGGGGTCAACCCAGATCCGAGGCCGGCGGCCCGTGAGAGTGGCGCCACCAAGGCGGGCAATCGCAGGGACAACGAGTCTGCCTCGCTCTGGTGAGGGCGGCTAACACCGGGTCGACTCGGCTCTGAGGGCGGCAAGCCGCCGGGGAGGGCGCCGCCGAGTCGTGGCGACCGGTCGCAAAGACAACGGGTCTGCCTCGCTCCGGGTAGGGAGGGAGGCGGACACCGAATCTACCCAGCTCCTGGGTCGGCGGACCGCCAGGGAGGGCGCTGCCAAGTCGAGGCGTCCGGTCGCGAGGGCAATGGGTCTTCCTCGCTCCGGGGAGGGCGGCTAACACCGGGTCGACCCGGCTATAGGGTCAGCGAGCCGCTGGGGAGGGCGCTGCGGAGTCTAGGTGGCCGGTCGCGGTGGCAACGTGTCTGCCTCGCTTCGGGTAGGGCGGAGGACACCGGGTTGGCCCGGCTCTGTGCCCGGCGTGCCGCCTTGGAGAGCGCCGCCGAGGCGAGGCGGCCGGTCGCGAGAACAACGGGTCTGCCTCGCTCCAAGGCCAGCGCCGAACACCATCTTTACCCGGCTCCTGGACAACAGGTCTACCTCGCTTCGGGGCTGGCGGCGGAGACCAGGTCAACCTTGCTCCAAGACAACAGGTTTACCTCGTACTTAGTCTTATTGCGGCGGACACCGTGTCTACCGGTCTCTGGGAACGGGGTGTTGTTGGGGAGGCCGCCGCCGAGGCGGCCGGTCGCAGGGACAACGTGTCTGCCTCGCTCCGAGGAGGGCGGCGGACATCGGATCGACCCGGCTCGGATGCCGGCAGTCCGCCGGGGTGGGCGCCGCCTAGGCGGCTGGTCGCAGGGTCAACAAGTCTGCCTCGCTCCGGAAAGGGCAACAGACACCGGGTCTACCCAGCTCTGGGGTCGGTGGGCTGCCGGGGACAACGGGTCTGCCTCGTTACGGGGAGGGCGGCGAACACCGGTTTGACTCAGCTCTGGGGCCGGGGGCCCGCCACGGTGGGCGCCGCCGAGTCGGCCGGTCGAGGGGACAACAGGTCTCCCTCACTCCAGGGAGGGCGACGGACATCGGGTCGACCCGGTTCTGGGGACGGGGCGCCGCCGGGGAATGCGCCGCGGAGTCTGCCGGTCGCGGGGGCAACAGGTCTACTTCGCTCCGGGTAGGGCGGCGGACACCGGGTCTACCTCGCTCCGGGACAATAGGTCTACCACGCATTTAGTCTTATTGCGACGGACATTGGGTAAACCCGGCTTCGGGGCCGGCGGCCAGCCGGAGTGGGTGCTGCCGAGGTGGCCGGTCGCGGTGACCACGGGTCTGCCTCGCTCTGGGTAGGGCGGTGGACACAGTGTCAACACGGCCCCGGGGACGGCGGCCCGCCAGTATGGGCGCCGCCAAAGTGGGCGGTCGCAAGGGCAACAGTTCTGCCTCGCTCTGGGGAGGGCTTCGGACTCCGAGTCTACCTGGCTGCTAGGTCGGCGGGCCACCGGGGTGAGTGCCGCAGAGTTGATGCGACCGGTCGTGGGGACAACGAGTCTGCCTTGCTCCGGGGAGGGCGGCGGAAACAGGGTCGACCCGACTCCGGAGATGGCGGGCGACCGAGGAGGGCGCCGCAGAGTCGGCCGGTCGCGGGGCAACAGTTCTACCTCGCTCAGAGGCCAGCGGCGGACACCAGGTCTACCCGGCTCCTGGACAACAGGTCTACCTCGCTCCGGGGCCGGCGGCGGACACCAGGTCTACCTCGCTCCGGGACAACAGGTTTACCTCGAACTTAGTCTTATTGCGGCCGCCACCGGGTCTACCCGGCTCTGGGGCCGGTCGCATGCCTCGCTGGGCGCCGCCGAGTCGGCCGGTCGCGGGGGGAACAGGTCTGCCTCGCTCCGGGGAGGGCGGCGAACACCGGGTCTACCCGTCTCAGGGGTCTGCAGGCCGCCTGGGACGGCCCCCCCTAGGCGGTAGGTCACGGGGGAAACGGGCCTGCCTCGCTCCGGGTAGGGCCGCGGACACCGGGTCTACCCGTCTCAGGGGTCTGCAGGCCGCCTGGGACGGCGCCCCCTGGGCGGTAGGTCGCGGGGGAAATGGGCCTGCCTCGCTCCGGGTAGGGTGGCGGACACCGGGTCTACCTCGCTCCGGGAAAACAGGTCTACCTCGCACTTGGTCTTATTGCGGCGGACACAGGTTCGACCCGGCTCTGGGGCCGGCAGCCTGGCACGGTGGGCGCCGCCAAGGCGGGCAATCGCGGGCACAACGAGTCTGCCTCGCTCCGGTGAGGGCGGCGTACACCGGGTCTAACCGGCTCTGAGGTCGGCAAGCCGCCAGGGAGTGCGCCGCCGAGTCGTGGCTACCGGTCGCAAAGACAACGGGTCTGCCTTGCACTGGGGAGGGCGGCGGACACCGAATCTACCCAGCACCCGCGTCGGCAGGCCGCCGGGGAGGGCGCTGCCAAGTCGAGGCGGCCGGTCGCGAGGGCAATGGGTCTTCCTCGCTCCGGGGAGGGCGGCTAACACCGGTCGACCCGGCTCCGGGGCTGGCGGCCCATCAAGTTGGGAGTTGCCGAGGCGGACAGTCGCAGGGACAACGGGTCTGCCTCGCTCCAGGGCGGGCGGCGGACACCAAGTCTACCCAGCTCCGGGGCCAGCAGGCCGCCGGGGAGGGCGCTGACGAGTGGAGTAGGCCGGTCGAGGGAGCGACGGATCTGCCTCGTTCCGGGGAGGGCGGCAGACACCGGGTCTACCCGGCTCCGGGGTCAGCGGGCCACTGGGGAGGGCGCTGCCGAGTCTAGGCGGCCGGTCGCGGTGGCAATGTGTCTGCCTCGCTCCGGGTAGGACAGAGGACACCGGGTTGGCCCGGTTCTGTGCCCGGTGTGCCGCCTTCGAGAGCGCCGCCGAGGCGAGGCGGCCAGTCGTGGGGACAACGGGTCTGCCTCGCTCCGAGGCCAGCGCCGGACACCAGCTTTACCCGGCTCCTGGACAACAGGTCTACCTCGCTTCGGGGCTGGCGGCGGAGACCAGGTCAATCTTGCTCCGGGACAACAGGTCTACCTTGCACTTGGTCTTATTGCGGCGGACACAGGTTCGACCCGGCTCTGAGGCCGGCAGCCTGGCACGGTGGGCGCCGCCAAGGCGGGCAATCGTGGGCACAACGAGTCTGCCTCGCTCCGGTGAGGGCGGTGTACACCGGGGCTAACCGGCTCTGAGGTCGGCAAGCCGACATGGAGGGCGCCGCCGAGTCGTGGCGACCGGTCGCAAAGACAACGGGTCTGCCTTGCACTGGGGAGGGCGGTGGACACCGAATCTACCCAGCACCTGCGTCAGCAGGCCGCCGGGGAGGGCACTGCCAAGTCGAGGCGGCCGGTCGCGAGGGCAATGGGTCTTCCTCGCTCCGGGGAGGGCAGCTAACACCGGTTGACCCGGCTCCGGGGCCGGCGACCCATCGGGTTGGGCGTTGCCGAGGCGGACGGTCACGGGGACAACGGGTCTGCCTCGCTCCAGGGTGGGCGGCAGTCACCAAGTCTACCTAGCTCCAAGGCCTGCAGGCCGCCGGGGAGGGCGCTGACGAGTGGAGTAGGCCGGTCGAGGGAGCGACGGATCTGCCTCGTTCCGGGGAGGGCGGCAGACACCGGGTCTACCCGGCTCCGGGGTCAGCGGGCCACTGGGGAGGGCGCTGCCGAGTCTAGGCGGCCGGTCGCGGTGGCAACGTGTCTGCCTCGCTCCGGGTAGGACAGAGGACACTGGGTTGGCCCGGCTCTGTGCCCGGTGTGCCGCCTTCGAGAGCGCCGCCGAGGCGAGGCGGCCGGTCGTGGGGACAACGGGTCTGCCTCGCTCCGAGGCCAGCGCCGGACACCAGCTTTACCCGGCTCCTGGACAACAGGTCTACCTCGCTTCGGGGCTGGCGGCGGAGACCAGGTCAATCTTGCTCCGGGACAACAGGTCTACCTCGCACTTGGTCTTATTGCGGCGGACACCGTGTCTACCCGTCTCTGGGAACGGAGTGTCGTTGGGGAGGCCGCCGCCGAGGCGGCCGGTCGCGGGGACAACGGGTCTGCCTCGCTCCGAGGAGGGCGGTGGACATCGGATCAACCCGGCTCGGATGCCGGCAGTCCGCCGGGGAGGGCGCCGCCTAGGCGGCTGGTCGCAGGGTCAACAAGTCTGCCTCACACCGGAAAGGGCAACAGACACCGGGTCTACCCGGCTCTGGGGTCGGTGGGCTGCCAGGGACAACGCCCCCTAGGCAGCCGGTCGCGGGGGAAATGGGTGTGCCTCACTTTGGGTAGGGCGGCGAACACCGGGTCTACCTTGCTCCGGGACAACAGGCCTACCTCGCACTTAGTCTTATTGCGTCCAACAGAGTTTATACCCGGCTCTGGGGCTGAGGGCTTGCCATAGTGTGCGCCGCCGAGTCGGCCAGTCGCAGGAACCACAGGTCTGCCTCGCTCCGGGGAGGGCGGTGGACACGTGGTCAACCCGGGTCCGTGGCCGGCGGACCGCTAGAGTGGGCGCCGCCGAGGCGGCCGGTCGCGGTGACCATGGGTCTGCCTCGCTCTGGGTAGGGCGGTGGACACAGTGTCAACACGGCCCCGGGGACGGCGGCCCGCCAGTATGGGCGCCGCCAAAGCGGGCGGTCGCAAGGGCAACGGATCTGCCTCGCTCTGGGGAGGGCTTCGGACTCCGAGTCTACCTGGCTGCTAGGTCGGCGGGCCACCGGGGTGAGTGCCGCAGAGTCGATGCGACCGGTCGCGGGGACAACGAGTCTGCCTTGCTCCGGGGAGGGCGGCGGAAACAGGGTCGACCCGACTCCGGAGATGGCGGGCGACCGAGGAGGGCGCTGCAGAGTCGGCCGGTCGCGGGGCAACAGTTCTACCTCGCTCAGAGGCCAGCGGCGGACACCAGGTCTACCCGGCTCCTGGACAACAGGTCTACCTCGCTCCGGGGCCGGCGGCGGACACCAGGTCTACCTCGCTCCGGGACAACAGGTTTACCTCGAACTTAGTCTTATTGCGGCCGCCACCGGGTCTACCCGGCTCTGGGGCCAGTCGCATGCCTCGCTGGGCGCCGCCGAGTCGGCCGGTCGCGGGGGCAACAGGTCTGCCTCGCTCCGGGGAGGGCGGCGAACACCGGGTCTACCTGTCTCAGGGGTCTGCAGGCCGCCTGGGACGGCGCCCCCTAGGCAGTAGGTCACGGGGGAAACGGGCCTGCCTCGCTCCGGGTAGGGCCGCGGACACCGGGTCTACCTCGCTCCGGGAAAACAGGTCTACCTCGCACTTGGTCTTATTGCGGCGGACACAGGTTCGACCCGGCTCTGGGGCCGGCAGCCTGGCACGGTGGGCGCCGCCAAGGCGGGCAATCGCGGGCACAATGAGTCTGCCTCGCTCCGGTGAGGGCGGCGTACACCGGGTCTAACCGGCTCTGAGGTCGGCAAGCCGCCAGGGAGGGCGCCGCCGAGTTGTGGCGACCGGTAGCAAAGACAACGGGTCTGCCTTGCACTGGGGAGGGTGGCGGACACCGAATCTACCCAGCACCTGCGTCGGCAGGCCGCCGGGAAGGGCGCTGCCAAGTCGAGGCGGCCGGTCGCGAGGGCAATGGGTCTTCCTCGCTCCGGGGAGGGCGGCTAACACCGGTCGACCTGGCTCCGGGGCCGGCGGCCTATTGGGTTGGGCGTTGCCGAGGCGGACGGTCGCGGGGACAACAGGTCTGCCTCGCTCCAGGGCGGGCGGCGGACACCAAGTCTACCCAGCTCCGGGGCCAGCAGGCCGCCGGGGAGGGCGCTGACGAGTGGAGTAGGCCAGTCGCGGTGGCAACGTGTCTGCCTCGCTTCGGGTAGGGCGGAGGACACCGGGTTGGCCCGGCTCTGTGCCCGGCGTGCCGCCTTGCAGAGCGCTGCCGAGGCGAGGCGGCCGGTCGTGGGGACAACGGGCCTGCCTTGCTCCGAGGCCAGCGCTGGACACCAGCTTTACCCAGCTCCTGGACAACAGGTCTACCTCGCTTCGGGGCTGGCGGTGGAGACCAGGTCAATCTTGCTCCGGGACAACAGGTTTACCTCGCACTTAGTCTTATTGCAGCGGACACCATGTCTACCCGTCTCTGGGAACGGAGTGTTGTTGGGGAGGCCGCTGCCCAGGCGGCCGGTCGCGGGGACATCGGGTTTACCTCGCTCTGTTGAGGGCGGCGGACACCGGGTCTACCCGGCTCCGGGGCCGGCGTTCCGCCTGGGAGAGTGATGCCGAGTCGAGGTGGTTGGTCGCGGGGACAATGGGTCTGCGTCGCTCCGAGGAGGGCGGCGGACATCGGGTCGACCCGGCTCCGAGGCCGGCGCGCCACCGGCGAAGGCGCCGCAGAGTCTGCCGGTCGCGGGGGCAACAGTTCTACCTCGCTACGAGGCCAGCGGCAGACACCAGCTCTACCCACCTCCGGGACAACAGGTCTACCTCGCTTTGGGGCCAACGGCAGACATCTGGTCTTCCTCGCTCCGGGAAAACAGGTCTACCTCGCACTTAGTCTTATTGCGGCGGACACCGGGTCTACCCGCCTCTGGGGTTGGCGGCATGCTTGGTTGTGCGCTGCCGAATCGGACGGTCGCGGGGACAAATGGTCTGTCTCGCTCCGTGGAGGGCGGCGGACACAGGGTGGAAGCAGGTCCGGGGCCAACGGGCCGCCGGGGAAAGTGCCCCCGAGGCAGCCGGTCGCGGGGATAATGGGTCTGCCTCGCTCCGGGGAGGGCGGCGGACATCGGATCGACCCGGCTCTGGGGCCGGCAGTCCGCCGGGGAGGGCGCCGCCTAGGCGACTGGTCGCAGGGTCAACGGGTCTGCCTCGCTCCGGGACAACAGGTTTACCTCGCACTTAGTCTTATTGCGGCCAACAGAGTTTAGACCCGGCTCTGGGGCTGGGGGCTTGCCACAGTGTGCGCCGCCGAGTCAGCCAGTCGCAGGTACCACAGGTCTGCCTCACTCCGGGGTGGGCGGTGGACACGTGGTCAACCCGGCACCGTGGCCGGCGGACAGCTAGAGTGGGCGCCGCCGAGGCGGCCGGTCGCGGGGACAACGGGTCTGCCTCGCTCCGGGGAGGGCGGCGGACACCGGGTTGACCCGGCTCCGGGGACGGCGCGCAGCCGGGGAAGGCGCCGCGGAGCCTGCCGGTCGCGGGGGCAACAGGTCTACCTCGATCCGAGGCTGGCGGCAGACACCAGCTCTACCCAGCTCCGGGACAACAGGTCTACCTCGCTCTGGGGCCGGAGGTGGACACCAGGTCTACCGCGCTCCGGGACAACAGGTCTACCTCGCACTTAGTCTTATTGCGACAGACACTAGGTAAACCCGGCTTCGGGGCCGGCGGCCAGCCGGAGTGGGTGATTCCGAGGCGGCCGGTCGCGGGGATAACGGGTCTGCCTTGCTCCGGGGAGGGCGGCAGACATTGGATCGACCCAGCTCCGGGGCCGGCAGTCCGCCGGGGAGGGCGCCGCCTAGGCGGCAGGTCGCAGGGTCAACGGGTCTTCCTCACTCCGAGTCCAGCGGCAGACACCAGCTCTACACGGCTCCGGGACAACAGGTCTACCTCGCTCCGAGGATGGTGGCGGACACCAGGTCTACCTCGCTCCAGGACAACAGGTCTACATCGCACTTAGTCTTATTGCAGCGGACACCGGGTCTACCCGGCTCTGGGGCCGGCGGCATGCCAGGGTGGGCGCCGCCGAGTCGGCCGGTCGTAGGGAAAAAGTGTCGGCCTTGCTCCGGGGAGGGCATCGGACACAGGGTCGACCCGGGTCCGGGGCCTGTGTCCCGCCAGACTGGGCGCCTACAACGGGTCTGCCTCGCTCTGGGGAGGGTGGCGGACATCGATTCTACGTGGCTCTGGGGTCGGCGGGCCGCCAGGGAGGGCGCAGCCGAGTCGAGACGGCCAGTCGCGAAGGTAACAGGTCTGCCTCGCTTCGGGCATGGCGGGTAACACAGGGTCGACCCGGCTCCGGGGCCGGCAGCACGTCGGTTTGGGCGCCACCCAGGCGGTCGGTCGCGGGGGACAACGGGTCTGCTTCGCTCCAGGGAGAGCGGAGGACACTGTGCCTACCCGGCTCCGGGTTTGACAGGCAGCCGGGGAGGGCGCCGCTGAGGCGAGGCGGTCGGTCGCGGGCACAATGGGTCTGCCTCGCTCCGGGGAGGGTGGCGGACACCGGGTCGACGCAGATTAGGGACAACAGTTCTACCTCGCTCCGGGGTCGGCGACAAACACCAAGTCTACTTTGAACCGGGACAACAGGTCTACCTCGCACATAGTCATATTGCACCGGACACCAGGTCTACCCGGCTCTTAGGCCGGTGGCATGCCAGGGTGGGCGCCACCGAGTCGGCCGGTCGCGGGGACAAAGGGTCTGCCTCGCTCCGGGGAGGGCGGCGAACACAGGGTCGACCCGGCTCCGGGGTCGGCGGGACGCCGAAGAGGGCGCTGTCGAGCCGAGGCGGCCGGTCGCGGGGGCAACGGGTCTGCCTCGCTCCGGCGAACACCGGGTCCACCCGGCTCCGGGGTTGGCAGCTTATTGGGTTGGGAGTTGACGAGGCAGCCTGTCGCGGGGACAACGGGTCTGCCTCGCTTCAGGGAGTGCGGCGGGCACCGGGTCGACCCGGCTCCGGATTTGGCGGGTTGCTGGGGAGGCCGCAGCCGAGGCGGCCAGTCATGGGGACAATGGGTCTACCTCGCTCCGGGGCTGGCGGCAGACACCAGGTCTACCTCGGTCCGGGACAACAGGTCTACCTCGCACTTAGTCTTATTGCGGCGAACACCGAGTCGACCTGGCTCCGAGGCCTGTAGGCCGTTGGGGAGGGAGCCGACGAGTCGAGATGGACGGTCGCGGGACCAATGGGTCTGCCTCGCTCCAGGGAGTGCGGCAGACACCGGGTCTGCCCGGCTCCGGGGTCAGCAGGATGCCAGGGAAGGCGCCGCGGCGGCGTTCAATTGCGGGGGCAACGGGTCTACCTCGCTCCGGGGACGGCGGCAGACACCAGGTCTACCTCTCACTTAGTCTTATTGTGGCGGACACCGGGTCTAACCGGCTTTGGGGCCGGCGGACTGCCGGGGAGAGCGCCGCCGAGTCGGCCGGTCGCGGGGGCAACGAGTCTGCTTCGCTCCGGGGAGTGCGGCGGGCACCGGGTCGACCCAGCTCCGGATATGGCGGGCTGCTGGGGAGGCCGCCGCCGCGGCGGCCGGTCACGGGGACAGTGGGTCTACCTCGCTCCAAGGCTGGCGGCAGACACCAGCTCTACCCGACTCCAGGACAACAGGTCTACCTCTCTCCGGGGCCGGCGGTGGACACCAGGTCTACCTCGCTCCGGGACAACAGGTCTACCTCGCACTTAGTCTTATTGCGGCGGACACCGGGTCTACCCGGCTCTTGGGCCGACGGCGTACCTGGGTGGGCGACGCTGAGTCGGCCGGTCGCGGGGACAAAGGGTCTGTCTCGCTCCGGGGAGGGCGGCGGACACAGGGTCGACCCGGCTCCTGGGTCGGCGGGACGCCGCAGAGGGCGCTGTCGAGTCGAGGCGGCCGGTTGCGGGGGCAACGGGTCTACCTCGCTCCGGGGCCGGCAGCGGACATCAGGTCTTCTTCGATCTGGGACAACTGGTCTACCTCGCACTTAGTCTTATTGCGGCGGACACCGAGTCGACCCGGCTCTGGGGCCGGTAGGCCGTTGGGGAGGGAGCCGCCTAGGTGGCCGGTCGCGGGGGCAACGGTTCTGCCTCGCTTCGGAGAGGGCGGCAGACACCGGGTCTACCCAGCTCCGGGGTTGGTGGGCCGCCGGGGACGGCACCTTCTCGGCGGCCGGTCGCGGGAGCAACGGGTCTGCCTCACTTTGTGTAGGGCGGCGGACTGTGGGTCTACCGCGCTCCGGGACAACAGGTCTACCTCTCACTTAGACTTATTGCGGCGGACACCGGTTTGAACCGGCTATGGGGCCGGGGGCCCGCCACGGTGTGTGCCACCGAGTCGGTTGGTCGCGGGTCCTCAAGTCTGCCTCGCTCCGGGGAGGTCGGGGGACACGGGGTCTACCCGGCTCTGGGGTCTGCAGGCTGCCGGGGAGGGCGCCGCCGAGTCGAGGCGCTCGCGGGGACAACTGGTCTGCCTTACTCCAGGGAGGGCGGCGGACACCGGGTCTACTCGGCTCCGTGGCCGGCGGGCCGCCGGGGAGGGTGCCGCCGAGTCGAGTCGGCCAGTCACGGGGGCAACGGGTCTGCCTCGCTCTGAAGAGGACGGCGGACACCGGGCCTACCCGGCTCTGGGGCCGGCGGACCGCCGGGGAGCGCGCCGCCGAGTCGACTGGTCGTGGGTACAACGGGTCTGCCTTGCTCCGGGTAGGGCAGTGGACACCGGGTCGACACGGCTCCGGGGCCGGTGGGTCACTGGGGCGGTTGACACCTAGACTAGGGAGCCGGTCGCCGGGGCAACATGTCTGCCTCGCCCTGGGTAGGGCGGCCGACACCAGGTCGACCCGTCTTATGGGCCGGCGTGACGCTGGGGAGGCCGCCGCCGAGGCTGCCGGTCGAGAGGACAACGGGTTACCTCGCTCCGTTGAGGGTGGCGGACACCGGGTCGACCCGGCTCTGGGGCCGGCGGCATGCCAGGGTGGGCGCCGCCGAGTCGGCTGGTTGCGGGGTCAACGGGTCTGCCTTGCTCCGGGGAGGGCGGCGGACACCAGATTGACCTGGCTACATGGCCGGCAGGCCACCACGGAGGGCGCCGCGGAGTCTGCCGGTCGTGGGGGCAACAGGTCTACCTCGCTTTGAGGCTGGCAGCAGACAGCAGCGCTACACGGCTCCGGGACAACAGGTCTACCTTGCTCTGGGGACGGCGGCGGACACCAGGTCTACCTCGCTCCGGGACAACAGGTCTACCTCGCACTTAGTCTTATTGCGGAGGAAACCGGGTCTATCCGGCTTTGGGGCCGGAGGCATGCCAGGGTGGGCACCGCCGAGTCGGCCGGTCACGGGGGCAACAGGTTTGCCTCGCTCCGAGCAGGGCGGCGGACACTGGGTCGACCCAGCTCCAGGGCCGGCGTGCCGTCGGCGAGGGTGCCGCGGAGTCTGCCTGTCCCGGGACAACAGGTCTACCTCGCTCCGGGGCCGGCGGAGGACACCAGGTCTACCTTGCTCCGGGACAACAGGTCTAACCCACACTTAGTCTTATTGCGGCGGATACCGGGTCTACCCGTCTCTGGGGCCGGCAGCATTCCAGGGTGGGCGCCGCTGAATCGGCCGGTCGTGGGGACACAGTGTCTTTCTCCCTCTGGGTATGGCGGCAGACACCGGGTCGACTTGGCTGCAGGGCCGGTGGGCCGCCGGGTAGGGCGCCTCCTACCTGGCCGATCGCGGAGGCAAAGGATCTACTTCGCTCAGGCGAGGGCGGCGGACACCACGTCTAGGCAGCTCTGGGGCCGACGGGCAGCTGGGGAGCGCACTGCCGAGTCGCCCGGTCGCGGGGCAACGGGTCTGATTCTCATCAAGGAGGGTGGCGGACACTGAGTCTACCAGGCTCTGGGGTCGGTGGGCCGCCGGGGACAGCGCCCTCTAGGCGGCTGGCTGCAAGTGCAACGGGACTGCCTCACTTTGGGTAGGGCGGCGGTCACCGGTTCTGCCCCGCACCGGGAAAACATGTCTACCTCGCTCTTAGTCTTACTGCGGCGGACACCGGTTCGACCCAGCTTTGGGGCTGGGAGCCCGCTACGGTGGGCGCCGCCGAGTTGGCCGGTTGAGGGGACAACAAGTCTCCTCGCTCCGGGGAGGGCGGCGGACACCGGGTCGACCCGGCTCCAGGACCAGCGGGCCGCCGGGAAGGGCGCCGCTGAGTCAAGGCGGCCGGTCGCAAAGTCAACGGGCCTGCCTCGCTCCGGGTAGGACGGCAGACACCTGGTCTACGCGGCTCCGGGGTCGGCGGGCCGCCAAGGAAAGCGCCGCGGAGTCGGCCAGTCGCGAGGGCAACGGGTCTGCCTTTCTCCGGAGAGGGATGTGAACACCCGGCCAACCCAGCTCCGGAGTTGGCAAGACACCAAGGAGGGCGCCGCCTAGGCGGCCGTTCGCGGGGGCAAGAAGTCTGCCTCGCTCCGACGAGGGGGGCGGACACCGGGTCTAGGCAGCTCCGGGGCCAGCAGGCAGCTGGGGAGCCGGTTGCGGGGAAATGGGTCTGATTCTCTTCAAGGAGGGTGGCGGACACTAAGTCTACCCAGTTCCGGGGTCGGCGAGCCACCGGGGACGGCGCCACCTGGGTGGCCGGCTGCAGGGGCAACGGGTCTGCCTCGCTCCAGGAAGGGCGGTGGACACCGGGTCTACCCGGCTCCGGGTATGATGGGCCGCCGGGGAGGGCGCCGCCGAGTCAAGGCGGCTGGTCAAGGGGGCAACGGGTCTGCCTCGCTCCGCAGAGGGCGGCGGACACCAAGTCGACCCGGCTCCAGGGCCAAAGTGTCCCCGGGGACGGCGCAACTGAGTCTAGGCTGCCGATCGCGGGGGCAACGGGTCTGCCTCGCTCCGGGTAGGGCGGCGGACACCGTGTCTACCCGGCTCCGGGACAACAGGTCTACTTTGCACTTAGTCTTATTGCAGCAGACAACGGGTCTACCCGGCTCTGGGGCCGGCGGGCCGCTGAAGAGGGTGCTGCCAAGTCGAGTAGGACGGTGGCGGGGGCAACAGGTCTACCTCGCTGCGAGGCCGGGGGCAGAAACCAGCTCTACCCGGCTCCAGAACAACAGGTCTACATCGCTCCGGGGCCGTGGATAGACACTAGGTCTACCTTGCTCCGGGACAACAGGTCTACCTCGCACTTAGTCTTATTGCGGCAGACACTGGGCCTACTCGGCTCTGGGGCCGGAGGCATGCCAGGGTGGGCGCCGCCGAGTCGGCCAGTCGTGGGGACAAAAGTGTCTGCCTCGCTCCGTGGAGGGTGGCGGACACCGGGTGGACCCAGCTCAAGGGCCGGCGGGCCGCCAGGAAGGGCGCCTCCTACGCGGCCGATCGCGGGGCAAAGGGTCTGCCTTGCTCAGGCGAGAGCAGCAGACACCGGGTCTAGGCAGCTTCAGGGCCAGCGGGCCACCAAAGAGGGTGCCGCCAAGTCGGCCAATCGCTGGGGCAACGGGTCTGCCTCGCTCCAGGGAGGGCGACGGACACCGGGTCGACCCGGCTCCGGGGCTGGCGTTCCACCGGGGAGAGCGCCGCGGAGTCGGCCGGTTGCGGGGGCAACGGGTCTACCTCGCACTGAGGCCGGCGGCAGACACCAGCTCTTCCCGGCTCCGGGACAACAGGTCTACATCGCTCCGGGGCCGGTGGCGGACACCAAGACTACCTCGCTCCGGGACAACAGGTCTACCTCGCACTTAGTCTTATTGCAACGGACACCGAGCCTACCCGGCTCTGGGGCCGGCAGCATGCCCGGGTGGGCGCCGCCGAGTCGGCCGGTCGCGGGGACAAATGGTCTGCCTCGCTTCAGGGAGGGCGGCGAACACCGGGCTGACCTGGCTCCAGAGCTGGCGGGACGCCAAAAAGGGCGCCGCCTAGGCGGCCGGTCACGGGGGCAAGGGGTCTGCCTCACTCCGACGAGGGCAGCAGACGCCGGGTCTAGGCAGCTCCGGGGCCGGCGCATCGTTTGGGGGTGTGCCGTCGAAGGGAGGCGTTCGGTCGCGGGGACAAAGGGTTTGCCTTTCTCCGGGGAGGGCGGCGGACATTGGGTCAACCCGGCTCAGGGACCGGCGTGCCGCCAGGGATGGCGCCTTGTAGTCTGCCGGTTGCAGGGGCAAAAGGTCTACCTCGCTTCAAGGCCAGCGGCAGACACCAGCTCTACCCGGCTCCGGGAGAACAGGTCTACCTCGCACTTAGTCTTATTCTGGCGGAAACCCGGTCTACCCAGCTTTGGGGCCGGAGGCATGCCAGGGTGGGCGCCGCAGAGTCAGCCGGTCGCAAGGACAAAGGGTCTGCCTCGCTCAGGCGAGCGCGGCGGACACCAGGTCAAGGCAGCTCTGGGGCCGGTGGGCCACTGTGGAGGGCGCCGCCGAGGCGGCCGGTCATGGGGGCAACGGGTTTGCCTCGCTCCGAGGAGGGCGGCAGTCACTGGGTCGACCCAGCTCCAGGGCCGGCGTGCCGTCGGGGAGGGCGCCGTGGAGTCGGCCGGTTGCGGGGGCAACGGGTCTACCTCGCTCCGAGGCCGGCGGCAGACACCAGCTTTACCCGGCTCCGGGACAACAGGTCTACATCGCTCCGGGGCCGGTGGCGGACACCAAGACTACCTCGCTCCGGGACAACAGGTCTACCTCGCACTTAGTCTTATTGCAACGGACACCGAGCCTACCCGGCTCTGGGGCCGGCAGCATGCCCGGGTGGGCGCCGCCGAGTCGGCCGGGTCGCGGGGACAAATGGTCTGCCTCGCTTCAGGGAGGGCGGCGAACACCGGGCTGACCTGGCTCCAGAGCTGGCGGGACGCCAAAAAGGGCGCCGCCTAGGCGGCCGGTCACGGGGGCAAGGGGTCTGCCTCACTCCGACGAGGGCAGCAGACGCTGGGTCTAGGCAGCTCCGGGGCCGCGCATCGTTTGGGGGTGTGCCGTCGAAGGGAGGCGTTCGGATCGCGGGGACAAAGGGTTTGCCTTTCTCCGGGAGGGCGGCGGACATTGGGTCAACCCGGCTCAGGGACCGGCGTGCCGCCAGGGATGGCGCCTTGTAGTCTGCCGGTTGCGGGGGCAAAAGGTCTACCTCGCTTCAAGGCCAGCGGCAGACACCAGCTCTACCCGGCTCCGGGAGAACAGGTCTACCTCGCACTTAGTCTTATTCTGGCGGAAACCCGGTCTACCCAGCTTTGGGGCCGGAGGCATGCCAGGGTGGGCGCCGCAGAGTCAGCCGGTCGCAAGGACAAAGGGTCTGCCTCGCTCAGGCGAGCGCGGCGGACACCAGGTCAAGGCAGCTCTGGGGCCGGTGGGCCACTGTGGAGGGCGCCGCCGAGGCGGCCGGTCATGGGGGCAACGGGTTTGCCTCGCTCCGAGGAGGGCGGCAGTCACTGGGTCGACCCAGCTCCAGGGCCGGCGTGCCGTCGGGGAGGGCGCCGCGGAGTCTGCCTGTCGCGGGGGCAACAGGCCTACCTCGCTCCAAGGCCGGCGGCAGACACCGTTTCTACCCGGCTCCGCGACAACAGGTCTACCTCGCTCTGGGTATGGCGGAGGACACCAGGTCTACCTTGCTCCGGGACAACAGGTCTAACCCGCACTTAGTCTTATTGCGGCGGATATCGGGTCTACCCGGCTCTGGGGCCGGCGGCATGCCAGGGTGGGCGCCGCCGAATCGGCCGGTCGTGGGGACACAGTGTCTTTCTCGCTCTGGGTATGGCGGCGGACACCAGGTCGACTTGGCTGCAGGGCCGGCGGGCCGCCGGGTAGGGCGCCTCCTACCTGGCCGATCGCGAGGCAAAGGGTCTGCCTTGCTCAGGCGAGAGCAGCAGACACCGGGTCTAGGCAGCTTCAGGGCCAGCGGGCCGCCAAAGAAAGTGCCGCCGAGTCGGCCAATCGCTGGGGCAACGGGTCTGCCTCGCTCCGGCGCCGGCGGCGGACACCAGGTCTACCGCGCTCCGGGACAACAGGTCTACCTTGCACTTAGTCTTATTGCGGCTAACACTGGGACTACCTGGCTCTGGGGCCGGCCGCATGGCGGGGTGGGCGCCGCCAAGTCGGCCGGTCGCAGGGGCAAATGGTCTGCCTCGCTCTGGCGAGGGCGGCGGACACTGGGTCCAGGCAGCTCCGGGGCCGGTGAACCGCCGGGGAGTGCCACGACGAGTCGGCCTGTCACGGGACAACGCGTCTGCCTCTCCTCAAGGAGGGTGGCGGACACCGAGTCTACCTGGCTCCTGGTTCGGCAGGCCGCCAGGGACGGCGCCACCTAGGCGGCCGGCTGCGGGGGCAATGGGTCTGTCTCGGTCCGGGCAGGGCGGCGGACATCGGGTCTACCTGGCTTCTGGGTCGGCGGTCCGCCAAGGAGGGCAACGCCGAGTCGAGTCGGCCGGTCGCGGGGGCAACGGGACTGCCTCGCTCCGTGGATGGCGGGTAACACCGGGTCGACCCGGCTCGGGGCCAGCGTGCCGCCGGGGATGGTGCCGCAGAGTCTGTCGGTCGCGGGGGCAAGAGGTCTCCCTCGCTCCGAGGCCGGGGGCAGACACCAGCTCTACCTCACTCTGGGACAACAGGTCTACCTCGCACTTAGTCTTTTTGCGGCGGACACCGGGTCTACATGGCTCTGGGGCCGGCGGCATGCCAGGGTGGGTGCCGCCGAGTCGGCCGGTCGTGGGTACAAAAGGTTTGCCTCGCTCCGGGGAGGGCGGTGGACACCGGATAGACCCGGCTCCGGGGCCGGCGAGCTGCCGGGGAGGGCACCGCCGTGTCAGCCCTTCGTGGGGGCAACAGGTCTGCTTCGCGCCGGGGAGGGTGGCGGACATCGGGTCGACCCGGCTCTGGGACTGGCGGGCCGCCGGGGAGGGCGCTGCCTAGGCGGCCGTTCGCGGGGACAACGGGTCTGCCTAACTTTGGGTAGGGCGGCGGACACCGGGTCTACCTCGCTCTAGGACAACATGTCTACCTCGCATTTAGTCTTATTGCGGCGGACACCGGTTCGACCTGGCTCTGGAGCCAAGGGCCCGCCCCTGTGGGGACCGCCGAATCGGCTGGTCGCGGGGACCACGAGTCTGCCTCGCTCCGGGGAGGGTGGCGGACAACGGGTCGACCCGGTTCCGGGACCGGCAGGCCGCCGGGGAGGGCGCCGCCGAGTCGAGTCAGGCTTTCGCGGGGTCAACGGGTCTGCCTCGCTCCGGGGAGGGCGGCAGACACCTGGTCTACCTGGCTTCAGGGACGGCGGGTCGCTAAGGAGGGTGCCGCCTAGGCTACCGGTCGCGGGGCAAAGGGTCTGCCTCGCTCCGGGGAGGGCGGCGGCTATTGGGTCTACCCGGCTTTGGGGTCGGCGTGCCGCCAGGAAGGGCGCCGCGGAATCGGCCGGTCGCAGGGCCAACAGGTCTACCTCGCTCCGAGGCCGGGGGCACACACCAGCTCTCCCCGGCTCCAGGACAACAGGTCTACCTCACTCCGGGGCCGGCGGCGGACACCAGGTCTACCTCGAAACGGGACAACAAGTCTACCTCGCACTTAGTGTTATTGCGGCGGACACCGGATCTACCCGGCTCTGGGGCCGGAGGCATGCCAGGGTGGGCGCCGCGGAATCTGCCGGTTGCAAGAAAACGGGTTTACCTCGCTCCGGGGAGGGCGGCAAACACCGGGTCTACCCGGCTCTGGGGCCGGCGTGTCGCCTGGGGGAGCGCCGCCGAGGCGAGGCAGTCGTTCGCGGGGACAACGGGTTTGCCTCTCTCCGGGGAGGACGGCGGACACCGGGTCAACCCGGCTCAGGGACTGGCGTGCCGCCAGGGATGGCACCTTGTAGTCTGCCGGTTTCGGGGCAAAAGGTCTAACTCGCTCCAAGGCCAGCGGCAGACACCAGCTCTACCCGGCTCCGGGAGAACAGGTCTACCTCGCTCCGGGGCCAGCGGCGGACACCAGGTCTACCTCGCTCCGGGACAACAGGTCTACCTCGCACTTAGTCTTATTGCGGCGGAAATTGGGTCTACCCAGCTTTGGGGCCGGGGGTATGCCAGGGTGGGCGCCGCCGAGGTGGCCGGTCGCAGGGACAACGGGTCTGCCTCATTTCAAGGAAGGCAGCGGACATCGGGTCTACCCAGCTTTGGAGTTGGCGGGCCGCCGGGTAGGGCGCCGCGGAGTCTGCCGGTCGCAGGGGAAACACGTCGACCTCGCTCCGAGGCCGGCGGCAGACACCAGCTCTACTCTGCTCTGGGACAACAGGTCTACCTCGCTTTGGGGCCGGCGGCGGACACCGGGTCTACCCGGCTCTGGGGCCGGCAGAATGCCAGGGTGGACGCCGTCGAGTCGGCTGGTTGCGGGGACAAAGGGTCTGCCTTGCTCCGGGGAGGGCGGTAAACACCGGGACGACCCGGCTCCGGGGCAGGCGGCCCATCGGTTTCGGCGTTGCCGAGGTGTCCAGTCGCGGGGGAAACGGGTCTGCCTCGCTCCGTGGAGGGTGGCAGACACCAGGTCTACCCACCTCTGGGGCCGACGGACCGCCGGGGAGGGCGTCGCCGAGTCGAGGTGGCAGGTCGCGGGGGCAACGGGTCTGCCTCGCTCTGGGGAGGGCGGCGGACACCGGGTCGACCCAGCTCCATGGCTGCCGGGCTGCCGGGGAGAGAGCCGCTGAGTCTAGGTGGCCGGTCGCGGGGGTAACGTGTCTGCCTTGCTCCGGGTAGAGCGGCCGACCCGGTGTCGACCCGGCCCTGGGCCGCCGTGCCACCGGGAAGAATGCCGCCGAGTCGGCCGGTCGCGGGGACAACAGGTTTACCTCGCTCTGGTGAGGGCGGCGGACACCGGTTCTACCCAGCTCCAGGGCCGGTGTGCCGCCGGGGAGAGCAACGCCGAGGCGAGGCCGTCGGTCACGGGGACAACGGGTCTGCCTCGCTCCGGGGAGGGTGGCGGACACCTAGTCGACCCAGCTCCGAGGTCGGCGGGACGCCGGGGAGGGCGATGCAGAGTCTGCCGGTTGCGGGGCCGACAGGTCAGCCTCGCTCCGAGGCCGGCGGCAGACACAAGCTCTACCTGGCTCCGAAACAACAGGTCTACCTGGCTCCGGGGTCGGCGGGCTGCCAGGGAGGGCGCCGCCGAATCGAGGCGGCTGGTCGCTAGGACAACGGGTTTCCCTCGCTCCGTTGAGGCCGGCGGACACCAGGTCTACCCGGCTCTGGGGTCGGCGGACAGACGGGGAGTGCGCCGCCGTGTCGGCCGGTCACGGGGAAAACGGGTTTATCTCGCTCTGGTGAGGGTGGCGGACACCGGGTCTACCCGGCTCCGGGGCCGGCGTGCTGCCTGGGAGAGCGCAGCTGAGGCGAGGCGGTCGGTCGCGGGGACAACGGGTCTACGTTGGTCTGGGGAGGGCGGCCGACACTGGGTCGACCCGGCTCCCGGGTCGCCGTGCCGCCGGGGAGTGCGCCGCAGAGTCGGTCGGTCGCGGGGGCAACAGGTCTACCTCGCTCCGGGGCCGGCAGCGGAATCCAGATCTACCTCGCTCTGGGACAACAGGTCTACCTCGCACTTAGTCTTACTGCGGTGGACACCGGTTCGACCCGGCTCTGAGGCCGGGGACCCGCCACTGTGGGCGCCGCCGAGTCCGCCGGTCACGGGGGCAATGGGTCTGCCTCGCTCCGGGAAGGGCGGCTAACACCGGGTCAACCCGGCTCCGGGGTCAGCGAGCCGCCGGGAAGGGCGCCACCGAGGCGGTCGTTCGCGAAGGCATTGGGTCTGCCTCGCTCTTGGGAGGGCGGCGGACACCGGGTCTACTCGGCTCTGGGGCCGGCAGACCGCCGGGGAGGGCGCCGCCTAGGCAGCCAGTCGCGGGGAGAACAGGTCTATCTCGCTCCGAGGTCGGTGGCAGACACCAGCTCTACCCGGCTCTGAGACAACAGGTCTACCTCACCCCGGGGCCGGCGGCTCACACCAGGTCTACCTCGCTCCGGGACAGCAAGTCTACCTCGCACTTAGTCTTATTGCGGCGGACACCGAGTCTACCCAGCTGCGGGGCCGGCGGCATGCTAGTGTGGGCACCGCCGAGTCAGCCGGCCGCGGGGACAAAGTGTCTGCCTTGCTCCGGAGAGGGCGGCGGACACCGGGTCGACCTGGCTCTGGGGCCGGCGGGTTGCCTAGAAGGGCACCCCCTAGGCAGCCGTTCGCGGGGACCACGGGTCTGCCTCGCTCCGGGGAGGGCAGTGGACACTGGGTCAACCTGGCTCCGGGGCCAGCGGCCCGTCGGAGTGGGCGCCGCTGAGGCGGCCGGTCGCGAGGACAACGGGTCTTCCTCGCTCCTGGGAGGGCAACGGACAGCGGGTCAACCCGCCTCCGGGGCCGGAGGGCCGCCGAGGAGGGCGTCGCCGAGTCAAGTCGGCAGGTCGCAGGGGCAACAGGTCTCTCTCGCTTCAAGGAGGGCGGCAGATACCAGGTCTTCCCAGCTCTGGGTCCGGCGTGCCGTCTGGGAGAGCGCCGCTGGGGCGAGGCGGTCGGTCACGGGTGCAACAGGTCTACCTCGCGGGGATCACGGGTCTGCCTCACTCCGGGGAGGGCGTTGGACACGGGGTCAACCCGGCTCCGGAGCTGGCGGCCCGCCAAAGTGGGCGCCTCCGAGGCAGCCGGTCGCGGGGACAACGGGTCTGCCTGGCTTTGGGGAGGGCGGCAGACACCGGGTCTACCTGGCTTTGGGGTCGGTGGGCCACCGGGGAGGGCGCCGTCGAATCGAAGCAGCCGGTCACGGGGACAACGGGTCTGCCTCGCTCCGGGAAGGGCGGTGGACACCGGGTCGACCCGGCTCCGGGGTCGGCGGGCCTCCGGATACGGCGCCCTCTAGGCAGCCGGTCGCGGGGGCAACGGGTCTGCCTTGCTCCGGGTAGGGCGGGGGACACTGGGTCTACCTCGCTCCGAGACAAAAGGTCTAACTCCCACTTAGTCTTATTGCGGCGGACACCGGTTCAACCCGGCTTCGGGGTCGGCGGGCCGCCAGGGAGGGCGCCGCCAAGTCTAGACAGCCGGTCACGGGGGCAATGGGTCTGCCTCGCTCTGGGGAGGGCGGCTAAAACCGGGTCCACCCGGCTCTGGGGCCGGCAGGCCGCCGGAGTGGGCGCCGCCGAGGCGGTCGGTCGCGAAGGTAACTGGTCTGGCTCGCTCCGGGGAGGGCGGCGGACACCGGGTCTGCCTGGCTCTGGGGCCGGCGGCATGCCAGGGTGGGCGCCGCCGAGTCGGCCGGTTGCGGAGACAACGGGTCTGCCTCGCTTCGGGGAGGGCGGTGGACACCGGGTCTACCTTGCTCTGGGGCCGGCGGGCCGCCAGGGTGGGCGCCCCCTCGGCAGCCGTTCACGGGGCCAATGGGTCTGCCTTGCTCAGGGGAGGGCGGCAGACGCCGGGTCTACCCGGCTCTGGGGCCGGCGTGCCGCCGGGGTAAGCGTTGCCGAGGCGAGGTGGCCGGTCGCAGGGGCAACGGGTCTGCCTTGCTATGGGGAGGGCGGTGGACACCGACTCTACCCGGCTCCGGGGCCGGAGGGCCGCCGGGGAGGGCGCCGCAATGTCGGCCGTTCGTGGGGTCAACAGGTCTCCCTCGCTCCGAGGCCGGGGGAAGACACCTGCGCTACCCGGCTCCGGGACCACAGGTCTACCTCGCTCCGGGTCTGGTGGCGGACACCAGGTCTACCTCGCGCCGGGACAACAGGTCTACCTCGCACTTAGTCTTTTTGCGGTGGACACCGGGTCTACCTGGCTCTGGGGCCAGCGGCATGCCAGGGTGGGTGCCGCCGAGTCAACCGGTTGCAGGGACAAAGGGTTTGCCTCGCTCCGGGGAGGGCGGCGAACACCGGATAGACCCGGCTCGGGGGCCAGCGGGCTGCCCGGGGAGGGCACCGCCGTGTCAGCCCTTCGTGGCGGCAACGGGTCTGCTTCGCGCTGGGGAGGGCGGCGGACACCGGGTCGACCCGGCTCCGGGACAACAGGTCTACCTCGCTTCAGGGCCATTGGCGGACACCAAATCTACCTCGGTCCGGGGCAACAGGTCTACCTCGCACTTAGTCTTATTTTGGCAAACATCGGGTCTACCCGGCTCTGGGGCCGGCGGCATGCCAGGGTGGGCGCCGCTGAGTTGGCCGGTCTCGGGGACAACGGGTCTGCCTCGCTCCGGGGAGGGTGGCGGACAATGGGTCGACCCGGTTCCGGGACCGGCAGGCCGCCGGGGAGGGCGCCGCCGAGTCGAGTCAGGCTTTCGCGGGGTCAACTGGTCTGCCTCGCTCCGGGGAGGGCGGCAGACACCTGGTCTACCTGGCTTCGGGGACGGCGGGTCGCCAAGGAGGGTGCCGCCTAGGCTACCGGTCGCGGGGCAAAGGGTCTGCCTCGCTCCGGGGAGGGCGGCGGCTATTGGGTCTACCCGGCTTTGGGGTCGGCGTGCCGCCAGGAAGGGCGCCGTGGAATCGGCCGGTCACAGGGCCAACAGGTCTACCTCGCTCCAAGGCCGGCGGCACACACCAGCTCTCCCCGGCTCCAGGACAACAGGTCTACCTCACTCCGGGGCCGGCGGCGGACACCATGTCTACCTCGAAACGGGACAACAAGTCTACCTCGCACTTAGTGTTATTGCGGCGGACACCGGATCTACCCGGCTCTGGGGCCGGAGGCATGCCAGGGTGGGCGCCGCGGAATCTGCCGGTTGCAAGAAAACGGGTTTACCTCTCTCCGGGGAGGGCGGCAAACACTGGGTCTACCCAGCTCTGGGGCCGGCGTGTCGCCTGGGGGAGCGCCGCCGAGGCGAGGCAGTCGTTCGCGGGGACAACGGGTTTGCCTCTCTCCGGGGAGGACGGCGGACACCGGATCAACCCGGCTCAGGGACCGGCGTGCCGTCAGGGAGGGCGCCTTGTAGTCTGCCGGTCCCGGGGCAACAGGTCTAACTCGCTCCAACGCCAGCGGCAGACTCCAGCTCTACCCGGCTCCGGGAGAACAGGTCTACCTCGCTCCGGGGCCAGTGGCGGACACCAGGTCTACATCGCTCCGGGACAACAGGTCTACCTCGCACTTAGTCTTATTGCGGCGGAAACCGGGTCTACCCGGATTTGGGGCCGGGGGTATGCCAGGGTGGGCGCCGCCGAGGCGGCCGGTCGCTGGGACAAAGGGTCTGCCTCGCTCAGGCAAGCGCAGAGAACACCTGATCTAGGCAGTTTTGGAGCCGGTGGGCCGCTGTGGAGGGCGCCGCCGAGTCGGCCCCTCGTGGGGGCAACGGGTTTGCCTCGCTTTGAGGATGGCAGCAGACACTGGGTCGACCCAGCTCTAGGGCCGGCGTGCCGTCGGCGAGGGCACCGCGGAGTCTGCCTGTTGTGGGGGCAACAGGTCTACCTCTCTCCGGGGCCGGCGGCGGACACCAGGTCTACCTCGCTCCGGGACAACAGGTCTACCTCGCACTTAGTCTTATTGTGGCAAACACCGGGACTACCCGGCTCTGGGGCTGGCGGCATGCCAGGTGGGGCGTCGCCCAGTCGGCCGGTCGTGGAGACAGCGGGTCTGTCTCGCTCCGGGGAGGGCGGCGGACACCGGATCGACCCGGGGGCCGGCGGGTAGCCGTGGAGGGCGTCCCCTAGGTGGCCGATTGCGGGGGCAACGGGTCTTCCTCAGTTGCGGTAGGGCGGCCGACACCGGTTCTACCTCGCTCCGGGACAACATGTCTACCTCGCACTTTTTCTTATTGCGGCAGACACCGGGTCTACCCTCCTCTGGGTCCGGCAAGCCGCCAGGGAGGGCGCCGCCGAGTCGAGTTGGACGGTCGTGGGGGCAACAGGTCTACCTCGCTCTGGGCCCGATAGCGGACACCAGGTCTACCTCGCTCGGGGCCGGTAGCGGACAACAGGTCTACCTCGCTCTTAGTCTTATTGCGGCGAACACCGGTTCGACCCGGCTCTAGGGCCGGGGGCCCACCACGGTGGGCGCCGCCGAGTCGGCCGTTCGCGGGGACAACGGGTTTACCTCGCTCCAGTGAGGGTGGCGGACACCGGGTCTACCCGGCTCCGGGCGCGTCGTGCCGCCTGGGAGAGCGCTGCCGAGGCGAGGCAGCCTTTCGCGGGGACAACGGGTCTGCCTCGCTTCGGGTAGGGCGGCGGACACCGAGTCTACCTGGCTCCAAGGCCGGCGGGCCACCGGGGAGGGCGCCACTGAGTCGAGTCGGATGGTCGCGTGAACAAAGTGTCTGCCTCGCTACGAGGCCAGCGGTGGACACCGGGTCTACCCGGCTCCAGCGTTGGCAAGCTGCCGGGGAGGGCGCCGTCGAGTCGGCCGGTCGCGGGGGCAACGGGTCTGCCTTGCTCTGGGGAAGGCGTTGGAAACCGGGTCGACCAGGCTCCGGGCGGCAGGCCGCCGGGGACGGCGCCCCCTAGGTGGCCGGTCGCAGGGGCAACGGGTCTGCCTCCCTTCGGGGAGGGCGGCGGACACCGGGTCTACCCGGCTCCGGGGCCGGCGGGCCGCCGAGGATGGTGTTGCCGAGTCGAATCGGCCGGTCGCGGGAGCAACGGGTCTGCCTCGCTTCGGGGAGGGCGCAGACACCGGGTCTACCCGACTCCGGTGTCAGCGGGCCGACAGGGAAAGCACCGCCGAGGCGGTCATTCGCGGGGGCAATGGGTCTGCCTCGCTCCGAGACCGGCGGCAGACACCAGCTCTACCCGGCTCCGGGACAACAGCTCTACCCGGCTCCTGAGTCGGCGAGCCACCAGGGAGGGTGCCACCGAGTCGAGGCGGCCGGGCGTGGGGGCAAGGGGTCTGCCTCCCTCCACGGAGGGTGGTAGACACAGGGTCGACCCGGCTCTGGGGCCGGCGGACCGCCGGGGAGGGCCTCGCGGTGTCGAGGTTGCAGGTCCGTGGGGCAACAGGTCTGCTTCGCTCCGGGGAGGGCGGCGGACACTGGGTCGACCCGGCTCCGGGGTCGACAGGTTGCCAGGGTGAGCGCCAACAAGTCCAGGCGGCCGGTCGCGGGGGCAACAGGTCTGCCTTCCTCTGGGTAGGGCGGCTGACACCGAGTCGACCCGGCTCTGAGGCCGGCGGCATGCTAGTGTGGGCACCGCCGAGTCAGCTGGCTGCGGGGACAAAGTGTCTGCCTTGCTACGGAGAGGGCGGCGGACACCAGGTCGACCTGGCTCCAAGGCCGGCGGGCCGCCTGGGAGGGCGCCACCTAGGCGGCTGGTCTCGGGGGCAACGGGTCTGCCTCTCTCCAGGGTGGGCGGCAGACACAGGGTCTACCTCGCTCCAGGACAACAGGTCTACCTCGCACTTAGTCTTATTGTGGCAGACACCGGGTCTACCCAGCTCCGGGGTCGGCGGGCCGCCATTGACGGCGCCCCCTAGGCGGCCGGTCCCGGGGCAACGGGTATGCCTCAATTTGGTTAGGGCGGCCGGTCCCGGGGCAACGAGTCTGCCTCACTTTGTGTAGGGTGGCAGACACCGGGTCCACCTCGCTCCGGGACAACAGGTCTACCTCGCACTTAGTCTTACTGCGGCGGACACCGGTTCGACCCGGCTCTGGGGCCGGGGACCCGGCATGGTGGGCGCCGCCGAGGCGGCCGGTCGCAGGGACAACGGGTCTGCCTCGCTTCAAGGAAGGCAGCGGACACCGGGTCTACCCAGCTTTGGAGTTGGCGGGCCGCCGGGTAGGGCGCCGCGGAGTCTGCCGGTCGCAGGGGAAACACGTCGACCTCGCTCTGAGGCCGGCGGCAGACACCAGCTCTACTCTGCTCTGGGACAACAGGTCTACCTCGCTCTGGGGCCGGCGGCGGACACCGGGTCTACCCGGCTCTAGGGCCGGCGGAATGCCAGGGTGGACGCCGTCGAGTCGGCTGGTTGCAGGGACAAAGGGTCTGCCTTGCTCCGGGGAGGGCGGCAAACACCGGGTCGACCCGGCTCCGGGGCAGGCGGCCCATCGGTTTGGGCGTTGCCGAGGTGTCCAGTCGCGGGAAAAACGGGTCTGCCTCGCTGCGTGGAGGGCGGCAGACACCAGGTCTACCCGCCTCTGGGGCCGGCGGACCGCCGGCGAGGGCGTCGCCGAGTCGAGGTGGCAGGTCGCAAGGGCAACGGGTCTGCCTCGCTCTGGGGAGGGCGGCAGATACCGGGTCGACCCAGCTCCAAGGTCGCCGAGCTGCCGGGGAGAGAGCCGCCGAGTCTAGGTGGCCGCTCGCGGGTCTAATGTGTCTGCCTTGCTCCGGGTAGAGCGGCCGACCCGGTGTCGACCCGGCCCTGGGGCCGCCGTGCCACCGGGAAGAATGCCGCCGAGTCGGCCGGTTGCGGGGACAACAGGTTTACCTTGCTCTGGTGAGGGCGGCGGACACCGGTTCTACCCAGCTCCAGGGCCGGCGTGCCGCCGGGGAGAGCGCCGCCGAGGCGAGGCCGTCGGTCACGAGGACAACGGGTCTGCCTCGCTCCGGGGAGGGCGGCGGACACCTAGTCGACCCGGCTCCGAGGTCGGCGGGACGCCGGGGAGGACGACGCGGAGTCTGTCGGTTGCGGGGTCGACAGGTCAGCCTCGCTCCGAGGCCGGCGGCAGACATAAGCTCTACCTGGCTCCGAAACAACAGGTCTACCTGGCTCCGGGGTCGGCGGGCTGCCAGGGAGGGCGCCGCCGAATCGAGGCGGCCGGTCGCTAGGACAATGGGTTTCCCTCGCTCCGGTGAGGCCGGCGGACACCAGGTGTACCCGGCTCTAGGGTCGGCGGACAGCCGGAAAGTGCGCCACCGTTTCGGCCGGTCACGGGGAAAACGGGTTTATCTCGCTCTGGTGAGGGTGGCGGACAGCGGGTCTACCTGGCTCCAAGGCCGGCGTGCTGCCTGGGAGAGCGCAGCTGAGGCAAGGCGGTCGGTCGCGGGGACAACGTGTCTACATTGGTCTGGGGAGGGCGGCCGACACTGGGTCGACCCGGCTCCCGGGCCGCCGTGCCTCCGGGGAGTGCGCCGCAGAGTCGGCCGGTCGCGGGGGCAACAGGTCTACCTCGCTCCGGGGCCGGCAGCGGAATCCAGGTCTACCTCGCCCTGGGACAACAGGTCTACCTCGCACTTAGTCTTATTGAGGCTGATACCGGGTCTACCCGGCTCCAGGGTTGGTGGGCCGCAGGAAACGGCGCCCCCTAGGCAGCCGTTCGCGGGGGCAACGGGTCTGCCTCACTTTGGGTAGGGCGGTGGACACCGGGTCTACCTCGCTCCGGGAGAACAGGTCTACCTCGCACTTAGTCTTATTGCGGCGGACACCGGTTCGACCCGGCTCTAAGGCCGGGGACCCGCCATGGTGCGTGCCGCCGAGTCGGCCGGTCACGGGGGCAACGGGTCTGCCTCGCTCCGGGGAGGGCGGCTAACACCGGGTCGACCCGGCTCCGGGGTCATCGAGCCGCCGGGAAGGGCGCCACCGAGGCGGTCGTTCGCGAAGGCATTGGGTCTGCCTCGCTCTTGGGAGGGCGGCGGACACCGGGTCTACCCGGCTCTGGGGCCGGCAGACCGCCGGGGAGGGCGCCGCCTCGGCAGCCAGTCGCGGGGAGAACAGGTCTATCTCGCTCCGAGGCCGGTGGCAGACACCAGCTCTACCCGGCTCTGAGACAACAGGTCTACCTCGCCCCGGGGCCGGCGGCTCACACCAGGTCTACCTCGCTCCGGGACAGCAAGTCTACCTCGCACTTAGTCTTATTGCGGCGGACACCGAGTCTACCCGGCTGCGGGGCCGGCGGCATGCTAGTGTGGGCACCGCCGAGTCAGCCGGCCGCGGGGACAAAGTGTCTGCCTTGCTCCAGAGAGGGCGGCGGACACCGGATCGACCTGGCTCCAGGGCCGGCGGGCCGCCTAGGCGGGCACCTCCTAGGCGGCCGTTCGCGGGGACCGCGGGTCTGCCTCGGTCCGGGGAGGGCAGTGGACACGGGGTCAACCTGGCTCCGGAGCTGGCGGCCCGCCGGAGTGGGCGCCGCTGAGGCGGCCGGTCGCAAGGACAACGGGTCTTCCTCGCTCCTGGGAGGGCAACAGACAGCGGGTCTACCCGGCTTTGGGGTCGGCAGGCCACCGGGGAGGGCGCCGTCGAATCGAAGCGGCCGGTCGCGGGGACAACAGGTCTGCCTCGCTCTGGGTAGGGTGGCAAACACCGGGTCCACCCGGCTCCGGGGCCGGCGTGCCGTCTGGGAGAGCGCCGCTGGGGCGGTCGGTCGCGAAGGTAACTGGTCTGCCTCGCTCCAGGGAGGGCAGCAGACACAGGGTCTACCTCGCTCCAGGACAACAGGTCTACCTCGCACTTAGTCTTATTGTGGCAGACACCGGGTCTACCCAGCTCCGGGGTCGGCGGGCCGCCATTGACGGCGCCCCCTAGGCAGCCGGTCCCGGGGCAACGGGTCTGCCTCAATTTGGTTAGGGCGGCCGGTCCCGGGGCAACGGGTCTGCCTCACTTTGTGTAGGGTGGCGGACACCGGGTCCACCTCGCTCTGGGACAACAGGTCTACCTCGCACTTAGTCTTACTGCGGCGGACACCGGTTCGACCCGGCTCTGGGGCCGGGGACCCGGCATGGTGGGCGCCGCCGAGGCGACCGGTCGCAGGGACAACGGGTCTGCCTCGCTTCAAGGAAGGCAGCGGACACCGGGTCTACCCAGCTTTGGAGTTGGCGGGCCGCCGGGTAGGGCGCCGCGGAGTCTGCCGGTCGCAGGGGAAACACGTCGACCTCACTCCGAGGCCGGCGGCAGACACCAGCTCTACTCTGCTCTGGGACAACAGGTCTACCTCGCTCGGGGGCCGGCGGCGGACACCGGGTCTACCTGGCTCTGGGGCCAGCGGAATGCCAGGGTGGACGCCGTCGAGTCGGCTGGTTGCGGGGACAAAGGGTCTGCCTTGCTCCGGGGAGGGCGGCAAACACCGGGTCGACCCGGCTCCGGGGCAGGCGGCCCAACGGTTTGGGCGTTGCCGAGGTGTCCAGTCGGGGGGAAACGGGTCTGCCTCACTCCGTGGAGGGCGGCAGACACCAGGTCAACCCGCCTCTGGGGCCGGCGGACCGCCGGGGAGGGCGTCGCCGAGTGGAGGTGGCAGGTCGCAAGGGCAACGGGTCTGCCTCGCTCTGGGGAGGGCAGTGGACACCGGGTCGACCCAGCTCCAAGGCCGCCGGCCTGCCGGGGAGAGAGCCGCCGAGTCTAGGTGGCCGGTCGCTGGGGTAACGTGTCTGCCTTGCTCCGGGTAGAGCGGCCGACCCAGTGTCGACCCGGCCCTGGGGCCGCCGTTCCACCGGGAAGAATGCCGCCGAGTCGGCCGGTCGCGGGGACAACGGGTTTACCTCGCTCTGGTGAGGGCGGCGGACACCGGTTCTACCCAGCTCCAGGGCCGGCGTGCCGCCGGGGAGAGCGCCGCCGAGGCGAGGCCGTCGGTCGCGGGGACAACGGGTCTGCCTCGCTCCGGGGAGGGCGGCAGACACCTAGTCGACCCGGCTCCGAGGTCGGCGGGACGCCGGGAAGGGCGACGCGGAGTCTGCCGGTTGCGGGGCCGGCAGGTCAGCCTCGCTCCGAGGCCGGCGGCAGACACAAGCTCTACCTGGCTCTGAAACAACAGGTCTACCTGGCTCCGGGGTCGGCGGGCTGCCAGGGAGGGCGCCGCCGAATCGAGGCGGCCGGTCGCTAGGACAACGGGTTTCCCTCGCTCCGGTGAGGCCGGCAGACACCAGGTCTACCCGGCTCTGGGGTCGGCGGACAGCCAGAAAGTGCGCCACCGTGTCGGCCGGTCACGGGGAAAACGGGTTTATCTCGCTCTGGTGAGGGTGGCGGACACCGGGTCTACCCGGCTCCGGGGCCGGCGTGCTGCCTGGGAGAGCGCAGCTGAGGCGAGGCGGTCGGTCGCGGGGACAACGGGTCTATGTTGGTCTGGGGAGGGCGGCCGACACTGTGTCGACCCGGCTCCCGGGCCGCCGTGCCGCCGGGGAGTGCGCCGCAGAGTCGGCCGGTCGCAGGGGCAACAGGTCTACCTCGCTCCGGGGCCGGCGGCGGAATCCAGGTCTACCTCGCTCTGGGACAACAGGTCTACCTCGCACTTAGTCTTATTGAGGCTGATACCGGGTCTACTCGGCTCCAGGGTTCGTGGGCCGCAGGAAACGGCGCCCCCTAGGCAGCCGTTCGCGGGGGCAACGGGTCTGCCTCACTTTGGGTAGGGCGGTGGACACCAGGTCTACCTCGCTCCGGGAGAACAGGTCTACCTCGCACTTAGTCTTATTGCGGCGGACACCGGCTCGAGCCGGCTCTGAGGCCGGGGACCCGCCACTGTGGGCGCCGCCGAGTCAGCCGGTCACGGGGGCAACGGGTCTGCCTCGCTCCGGGGAGGGCGGCTAACACCGGGTCGACCCGGCTCCGGGGTCAGCGAGCCGCCGGGAAGGGCGCCTCCGAGGCGGTCGTTCGCGAAGGCATTGGGTCTGCCTCGCTTTTGGGAGGGCGGAGGACACCAGGTCTACCCGGCTCTGGGTCCGGCAGACCGCTGGGAGGGCGCCGCCTAGGCAGCCAGTCGCGGGGAGAACAGGTCTATCTCGCTCCGAGGCCGGTGGCAGACACCAGCTCTACCCGGCTCTGAGACAACAGGTCTACCTCGCCCCGGGGCCGGCGGCTTACACCAGGTCTACCTCGCTCCGGGACAGCAAGTCTACCTCGCACTTAGTCTTATTGCTGCGGACACCGAGTCTACCCGGCTGCGGGGCCGGCGGCATGCTAGTGTGGGCACCGCCGAGTCAGCCGGCCGCGGGGACAAAGTGTCTGCCTTGCTCCGGAGAGGGCGGCGGACACTGGGTCGACCTGGGTCTGGGGCCGGCGAGCCGCCTAGGAGGGCACCCCCTAGGCGGCCGTTCGCGGGGGCAACGGGTCTGCCTCGCTCCGGTGCCGGCGGCGGACACCAGGTCTACCTCGCTCCGGGACAACAGGTCTACCTCGCACTTCATCTTATAGCGGCATTGGCTGGGTAGACCTGTTGTCTATGGAAGTGCGCCAAGGGGTCGCTGTTTCTGGCTGCCTCCAGCTGCCTCATCCTAATAGGCAGCTCGCTCAGCTGCGCCCCCTCGGTCACGTCCAATACGTTCTCTTGGTGTTGTCCGCTGCCTCGGGCTCGTCTATACGTATTATAGGAGGCGAGGTTACGGGCCGCTTCCTCGCAGGTTGACCAGTGCCTGTGTCCGTATGGCGGTGGGGCAGAGACCGCGCATGCGGTGACCAGACCAGAGAGTAATACCGCCGGTTCCTGTACTACCCAGTTGCTGGGACAGGTTGTGCCGAGGTGTGAAGCGAGCTGCTCCCCGGTCCGGGCCAGGTGAGGCAGGGAGCAAGAAACGCAGCCCGCGAGCGTGTCCCGCTCCGGGCCCGGCCTTTGCCGGTTCCGTGAAGGAGAAGGGAGCCGGGCGCGGGCCCATTCCTCCAGCCCGATGGTGTGTGGCAGTCGAGGCGGCGGCGCCTCATCCTTTTGCTGCCCGGCCTTAAGCCGGGGCCCGGGCCCGCTCGTCGGGTGCAGCTTTTTTTCGGGGCTGCCGGTCCGGTGCGCGGTGACCGTCAGCCAGGACTGGATGTGGCCGAGGTCGCGTTGAGCCTGCTGAGACTTTCCCCGGCCCCTTCCCCGAGAGTCCCCCCGAGCACGGCTCGCTCGGCTGCCGAGGTGGCTGCGTCTTGTCCCCCGCTCCCGACCTGTGTTGCCCCAGTGTGTCCGTGTCGGAAGGGCTTGCGGGGGACGTGCAGTGGGGCGTGTGGCCTCGCCTCTGGCTTCGCCTTGCTTGCCTGTTTTGAGAGAGGGGCTCGGTGACGGGAGTCGCCCCCACGGAGTTTTGCGGGCCGGGGTTGGCGGCGCCCCGTCCCCGCCGTCTGATGTTGAAAGCGTCCCCCTCCCTCAGCCCTAAGCCGAGGATCCGTGTAGCGGGCAG
>NW_027636246.1:342506-347506 GCF_903797595.1 Erithacus rubecula
AGAGGGAGGCGGCAGTGCGCCCGTGACCAAGATGTGTGGTGGCAGATCCAGGAGCTGCAGCGGCAGCGGCAGCGCGAGCGGGCGGCCGTCACTGAGGAGGGTCGGCAGCAGGAGCAGGAGATCCGGCAGCGCAGCCAGTGCCTCGCCCAGCTCATGCAGCAGAAGTGTGGGAGCCCAGGGCTTACCCCTGGCCTCCTTGGGGGGTCGCAAAACCCCCCTGGTGAGGGTCTCAAAGGCTCTGGGTGAGATCCTGGTGTCACAGGTGCTGAATTCTAACCCCTGGGGGAAGTTGTCATCACAAGGAGAATGGAAACAAGCTGCCAAAATTAGTAAAGTGTAAATTAGATTGTTAGAACGTAGATAAATAGGTTTTTTTGAATGTTTATGATAAGGGACACGTGGCCAAGATGGAGAATTTGGGGGTGGACACCTTTTCCTCCTTCTTCTCCATGTCATCCATGTTAGGTGACACATTGGCACTCTTGGATTGGATGGGGTCAGGGCTGGACCATTTAATAAAATTGTATTGTATTGGGAAAATTTTGTAAACATGTAATACGTAATACAAACTATATAAGATAAGCCCTGCCTTCACCAGGCAGATTCCACCATGGATGCCAGGCTGAGCAGACCACTGCTGGCCAGGCAAAAAGTCCCTGAGATATGAACAATAAACACTCCTTGGGAAAAGAGAAAACCGTCTCTGGCAGTCTCTCTTCGGCAGCTTCAGAGAAAACCAGGGTTTGAACCACCTTCGTGTTCCTCTGGGGTGATCTCGGGGCAAAGGAGAAACCTCAGACTGGGACACCTGGTGTCCCTGGGTGGACATTGACATCTGGCATCCCCCTGGGTGGGCAGTGACATCTGATGTCCCTGGATGCGCCGCAGCCCACAAAGGTGGTTGCGGACCAGCAGAAGGGTAAGCTCAAGAAGATGCACCAAGATGGAGGAGACCCCCCAGGCAGAGACATTTGGCACTGCCCCTGGTGGATCCTTGTAGCCGGCAAAGGCAGGTACAGACCCTAGAAGACCGAGCTTCAGAAGAGGCTGTTGAAGAGGCTGTTGAAGAGGCTGTTGAAGAGGATTGCAGAGACCATCTCTGGCCTTCTGCCAAGAAAATCCGAGCTCCAGACCCGAGTCGGAGAGGAGGTGTCCTGGAAAGCCTCGCTCCTGTGCACTGCTGGTCGGTTTCAGGAACCTCCGAATCAATTTTGCTTTTGGGTAAGATGGTTCAGAATGAGACACATCATAGGATTCCCACCTAGCCGTGAGCAGGGGGAGGGAGGTTTATGGCTGCCTTGCTATCAGCAGGCGAAGAAAGCAATTAAAGTCCCTCAGAGACTGGGGGAAGAGACACATCATAGGACTCTCACCTAGCCATGAGCAGGGGGAGGGAAGTTTATTGCTGCCTTGCCAGCAGCAGGTGGTTCAGCAAAGGCCTTGCCAGCAGCAAGGTCGGGGAAAAATTAAGTTAGAAATATTTCCAAGTGAGTTACAGAACTTAGATTTTTGCTATTTCACCCCTTCAGAAACCCTGACCCCAGAAGGCGGGAGGGAGCTACAGGCCACTCCCCGAGCTGTGGGGGACAGAGGGGAGGGGGACGGGACCATGAAAAAGCGCGGGCTCGGTGTGTTTAGCCGCAGGGATGTCCAGGGAGAGGCAACCTGTGGTGGTGACTGGGACGCAGAAAGACAGGACCATGTGGGCAGCTCTCAGCCCAAAGGGGGAGGGAGCGGCAGCCTTCACACTGACCAGGAAAAAAAGAGGGAAAAAGTGCGGGTTCGGTGCGTTCAGCTGCAGAGGTGTCCAGGGAGAGGCAACTTGTGGCAGAGGCCAGGACGCAGAAAAGCGAGAAATGCAAAAAAACACAGACAGACCTTTCTCCAGCCCATTGCCAAGGGCCGAGTGCCAGCTATCCTGAGGGAAACTTCGGAGGGAACCAGCTACTAGATGGTTCGATTAGTCTTTCGCCCCTAGACCCAGGTCGGACGACCGATTTGCACGTCAGGACCGCTATGGACCTCCACCAGAGTTTCCTCTGGCTTCGCCCTGCCCAGGCATAGTACACCATCTTTCGGGTCCTAGCACAGATGCTCACGCTCCACCTCCCCGGCTCCGCGAGGGGATGGCGGGCGAGACAGGCCGGTGGTGCGCCTGGGGCTGCCAGGCGCGACGACCCGCCCCGGGATCCCACCTCAGCCGGCGCGCACCGGCCCTCACCTTCATTGCGCCGCGGGCTTTCGACACGAGCCCCTGACTCGCGCACGTGCTAGACTCCTTGGTCCGTGTTTCAAGACGGGTCGGGTGGGTAGCCGAAATCGCCGCGGACCCCGGGCGCCCGAGCGCGGCCCGTGAGACCGGCCCGGCAGCGCCGCGTGGTCAGGGCGCACTGAGGACAGTCCGCCCCGGTTGACAGCAGTGCCGGGGGCCGGCAGGGCCTGACCCCGCACCCCCGCGTGTAACGCCACGCTGCGAGGGCGCCGCAACCCCGTGGATGCGGGGAAGGCGACGCCCCCCGCCACGACGCCGCCGACGGGGGGGGAGGAGGGCGCGGCGGCGGTCCTCTCCCTCGGCCCCGGGATTTGGCGAGACCTGCTGACCGGGGGCTCTAACACCCGCCGCCGCTCACGTGGCGCCGGGTCACCTGCCCGCCAGAGGCCTTCCCAGCCGACCCGGAGCCGGTCGCGGCGCACTGCCGCGGAGGAAATGTGCCCGGCCAGGGCCGGCTGTCGGCCGGGCAGCGGTCCCCGCGCCGGCCCGCCCCCCCCCGGCCCGCCCCCGTGGGCGGGTGCCAGGGGGACGGAGTGGGGACGGAGGCAAGAATCCGCCGAACCCGCGCCGGCCGACCGCGACTCGCCGGGTTGAATCCTCCAGGCGGACTGCGCGGGCCCCACCCGTTTACGGTTTCACGCCCTCTTGAGCTCTATCTTCAAAGTTCTTTTCAACTTTCCCTTACGGTACTTGTTGGCTATTGGTCTCGTGCCGGTATTTAGCCTTAGATTGAGTTTACCACCTGCTTTGGGCTGCATTCCCAAGCACCCCGACTCCGAGAAGCCCCGGGCCCAGCACGCCGGGGGGCCGCTACCGGCCTCACACCGTCCGTGGGCTGCGGCGTCGATCACAAGGACTTGGGTCCCCCGAGAGCGCCGCCGGGTAGGGGGGCTTCTGTACGCCACATGTCCCGCACCCCACCGTGGGGCGGGGATTCGGCGCTGGGCTTTTCCCTCTTCGCTCGCCGTTACTGAGGGAATCCTTGTTAGTTTCTTTTCCTCCGCTGACTAATATGCTTAAATTCAGCGGGTCGCCACGTCTGATCTGAGGTCGCAAGCCCAGAGCTGCGCCGCCGCACCGGCCCCCGCCTCGGTGCCCGCGCGGCTCTTCCCCCACGCAAGGGATGGAGCGCGCGCCGGCACGGGGGGGACCGGCCGGACGGCCGGTTTTCGCTCTGCCTTCTCCCGCTACACGCTCCCCCCCAACCCCCGCTCGCGCCCGAGGCGCCAGAGGAAGAAGAGAGAAGAGGCGTGAGAGAGAGGCAGGACGGAGACGGAGACTCCCATCCCAGAGACGAGAACCGAAAAGGAGCGCGGCAGAGACGGCCCTGACTGGGGGTGTTACACCGTGTACCGCGGGGCGGCGCTCAGCGACCTCTTGCGGGGAGAGAAAGTCGACGGCTTGCCAACGCGCCGGGGGACGACGACAGAGGAGAGAGCGGGGAGGGCGGTCGGGGAAGGAGGAGGCTTGGGGGTTCACCCCCGTCCCCGGCGCTCGTGCCTCACGTGCGCGCGGCTGCATGGCACGGTACTCGCTGGGTACCCACCCGCAGACAGCCGCCCGCATGGGGTGGAGCCTGGGGGCAAGGCCCGCGCCTCGCCTCCCCCGCTCGCCCCCTTTCTCTTTTGCCCTTCTCTCTCTGGGTCCCACGGCGGTGCCTTAGATGCCGTCTCTTGCTTCTCCCCGGCCGCTGCCGCCACACACCGCAGCACGGCCCCGGACAAGGACGAGCTCCACCCCAGCGGCTCGTTCTGGGAGCGGGGAGCTACGGAGCGCTTCCTGAGTCTGCATTTAGGGGGACAAAGGCCCTGCGCGGCAACGAGGACGACGACGAAGCCTGCACCAGGCCGCAGGGAAAGAGAGGGTGTCCAGGTCGCCAAGGAAAATGCTTCCCTCGCCGCACCCCTCCACCGGTCTTTCCCTCCGGGAACCGGGCCGGCCGCCGCCACCGCCGCCACTGCCCACCGCGGGCTACGGACCTGCGAGGCGACCCCAGCTGTGCCACCGGGGTGGCCTCTGGACGGCGATTGATCGTCACGCGATGCTCAGACAGGCATAGCCCTGGGAGGAACCCGGGGCTGCAAGTGTGTTCGAAGTGTCGATGATCAATGTGTCCTGCAATTCACATTAATTCTCGCAGCTAGCTGCGTTCTTCATCGACGCAGGAGCCGAGTGATCCACCGCTAAGAGTTGTCTGGCTTTCGGCACCGACCCCGCGCGCGCGGAGGGGCCAGGACTGTTTGCGCGGAGCGGCCCCCTTCGTTTCGGCAGGGACGCGCGGGAGCGCGCCCCGCTTCGACCGTACAAGCACACACACAGTTGAACGGAGGAGGGGGAAAAAAAATCCGTAAGCCCCACATTACGCTCCGAAGGCCGGCAAAAAGGCGGGGGGACACGCGCCCCTGACCGCCTCCCCCCGCAAGGGGAGACACCGCCTCGGCTGCCGTTTTTCGGAGTCGGCCCAGGCGCCTGGGCTCGGCCAGACCTCCGCACGGAGAAAGCCGGCGCAGCAACGCCACCAACCGCTGAGGGACGGCGGCCCGCCCGGCCTTGCTCACGGGACGACGTGCGTTCGCGGCCAGGGCGCTGCCGCCAGCCCCCGCTCGCGCTCACCCGCACTTGACCGCTCCGCAGAGGACCCGCGGAGTGCCACCGTGCCAGCCACGCGGCCAGACTCTTCCCAGCGGCCTTACAAGGCCTGAGACGCCAAGGCAGCGACTAGCGCTCC
>NW_027636246.1:352506-422638 GCF_903797595.1 Erithacus rubecula
GCCCTTCTGACACGGACACACTGGGGCAACACAGGTCGGGAGCGGGGGACGAGACGCAGCCACCTCGGCAGCCGAGCGAGCCGTGCTCGGGGGGACTCTCGGGGAAGGGGCCGGGGAAAGTCTCAGCAGGCTCAACGCAACCCCGGCCACATCCAGTCCTGGCTGCTGGTCACCGCGCACCGGACCGGCAGCCCCGAAAAAAAGCTGCACCCGACGAGCGGGCCCGGGCCCCGGCTTAAGGCCGGGCAGCAAAAGGATGAGGCGCCACCGCCTCGACCACCACACACCATCGGGCTGGAGGAATGGGCCCGCGCCCGGCTCCCTTCTCCTTCACGGAACTGGCAACGGCCGGGCCCGGAGCGGGACACGCTCGCGGGCTTCGTTTCTTGCTCCCTGCCTCACCTGGCCTGGACCGGGGAGCAGCTCGCGTCACACCTCGGCACAACCTGCCCCAGCAACTGGGTAGTACAGGAACCGGCGGTATTTCTCTCTGGTCTGGTCACCGCACGCGCGGTCTCTGCCCCACCACCATACGGACACAGGCACTGGTCAACCTGCGAGGAAGCGGCCCGTAACCTCGCCTCCCATAATACGTATAGACGAGCCCGAGGCAGCGGACAGCACCAAGAGAACGTATTGGACGTGACCGAGGGGGCGCAGCTGAGCGAGCCGCCTATTAGGATGAGGCAGCTGGAGGCAGCCAGAAAGAGCGACCCCTTGGCGCACTTCCATAGACAACAGGTCTACCCAGCCAATGCCGCTATAAGATGAAGTGCGAGGTAGACCTGTTGTCCCGGAGCGAGGTAGACCTGGTGTCCGCCACCGGCCCCGGAGCGAGGCAGACCCGTTGGCCCCATGAACGGCCGCTGAGGGGGCGCCCACCCCGGCGGCCCGCCGGCCCCAGAGCAAGGTAGACCCGGTGTCCACCGCCCTCCCCGAAGCGAGGCAGACCCGTTGTCCCCGCGACCGGCCGACTCGGCGGCGCCCACCCTGGCATGCCGCCAGCCCCAGAGCCAGGCAGACCTGGTGTCCGCCGCCCTCCCCGGAGCGAGGCAGACCAGTTGCCTTCGCGACCGACCGCCTCGGCGGCGCCCACTCCGGCGGCCTGCCGGCCCCGGAGTCAGGTGGACCCGGTGTTAGCCGCCCTCCCCAGAGCGAGGCAGACCCGTTGCCCCCGTGACCGGCTGCCTAGACTTGGCGGCGCCCTCCCTGGCGTCCCGCCGACCCCGAAGACAGGTAGAACCGGTGTCCGCCGCCCTCCCCAGAGTGAGGCAGACCCTTTGTCCCCACGACCAGCCGCCTCGGCAGCGCACACTCTGGCAGGCCACCGGCCCTGGAGCCGGGTTGACCCGGTGTCCGTCGCAATAAGACTAAGTGGGAGGTAGACCTCTTGTCCCGGAGCGAGGTAGACCCGGTGTCCGCCGCCCTACCCGGAGCAAGGCAGACCCGTTACCCCCGCGACCGGCCGCCTAGGGGGCGCCCACTTCGGCGGCCCCCCGACCCCGGAGCCGGGTAGACCCGGTGTCCGCCGCCCTCCCCAGAGCGAGGCAGACCCGTTGCCCCTGCAACCGGCAGACTCCGCGGCCCCCACCGTGGCGGGCCCCCGGCCCGGAGCCGGGTTGACCCGGTGCCCACCGCCCTACCCGGAGCGAGGCAGACCCGTTGTCCCCGCGACCGGCCGCTTCGACTCGACGGCGCCCTCCCCGGTGGCTCGCCGACCCCAAAGCCGGGTAGACCTGGTGTCCGCCGCCCTCACCAGAGCGAGGTAAACCCATTGTCCCCACGACCGGCTGCCTCGGCGGCGCCCACTTTGGCGGGCCACCAGCTTTGGAGCCGGGTTGACCCCGTGCCCAACGCCCTCCCTGGAGTGATGCAGACCCGTGATCCCCGCGAGGTAGACCTGTTGCACCCGCGACCGACCGCCTCGCCCCGGCGGCGCTCTCCCAGACGGCACGCCGGCCCCAGAGCCGGGTAGACCTGGTATCTGCCGCCCTCCCCGAAGAGAGACAGACCTGTTGCCCCTGCGACCTGCCGACTCGACTCGGCGACGCCCTCCTCGGCGGCCCTCCGGCCACGGAGGCGGGTTGACCCGGTGTCCGTTGCCCTCCAGGAGCGAGGAAGACCCGTTGTCCTCGCGACCGGCCGCCTCAGCGGCGCCCACTCCGGCGGGCCGCCGGCCCCGGAGCCAGGTTGACCCCGTGTCCACTGCCCTCCCCGGAGCGAGGCAGACCCGTGGTCCCCGCGAACGGCCGCCTAGGGGGTGCCCTCCCAGGTGGCCCGCCGGCCCCGGAGCCAGGTCGACCTGGTGTCCGCCGCCCTCTCCGGAGCAAGGCAGACACTTTGTCCCCGCGGCTGGCTGACTCGGCGGTGCCCACACTAGCATGCCGCCGGCCCCGCAGCCGGGTAGACTCGGTGTCCGCCGCAATAAGACTAAGTGCAAGGTAGACTTGCTGTCCCGGAGCGAGGTAGACCTGGTGTCAGCCGCCGGCCCCGGGGCGAGGTAGACCTGTTGTCTCAGAGGCGGGTAGAGCTGGTGTCTGCCGCCGGCCTCGGAGCGAGATAGACCTGTTGCCCCTGCGACTGGCTGCCTAGGCGGCGCCCTCCCCAGCGGTCTGCCGGCCCCAGAGCCTGGTAGACCCGGTGTCCGCTGCCCTCTCCAGAGCGAGGCAGACCCAATGCCTTTGCGAACGACCGCCTTGGTGGCGCCCTCCCCGGCGGCTCGCTGACCCCGGAGCCAGGTCGACCCGGTGTTAGCCGCCCTCACCAGAGCAAGGTAAACCCGTTGTCCTAGCGACCGGCCGCCTCGGCGGCGCCCTCCCCGGCGGCACGCCGGCCCCAGAGCCGGGTTGACCCGGTGTCGGCGGCCCTATCCAAAGCAAGGCAGACACGTTGCCCCCGCGACCGGCCGACTCGAGGAGCGCCCTCCCCGGCAGTCCGCCGGCCCTAGAGCCGGGTAGACCCGGTGTCCGCCGCCCTCCCCGAAGCGAGGCAGACCTGTTGTCCAGGTGAACGGCAGCCTTGTCGGCGCCCAAACCGACGAGCCGCCGGCCCCGGAGCCCGGTCGACCCGGTATTAGCTGCCCTCCCCGGAGCGAGGCAGACCCGTTGCCCCCGTCACCGGCCGACTCGGCGGCGCCCACCGTGGCGGGTCCCCGGCCCCAGAGCCGGGTCGAACCAGTGTCCGCCGCAATAAGACTAAGTGCGAGGTAGACCTGTTCTCCCGGAGCGAGGTAGACCTGGTGTCCGCCGCCCTACCCAAAGTGAGGCAGACCCGTTGCCCCCGCAATCGGCTGCCTAGGGGGCGCCGTTTCCTGCGGCTCACCAACCCTGGAGCCGGGTAGACCCGGTATCAGCCTCAATAAGACTAAGTGCGAGGTAGACCTGTTGTCCCAGAGCGAGGTAGACCTGGATCCCACCGCCGGCCTTGGAGCGAGGTAGACCTGTTGCCCCCGCGACCGGCCGACTCTGCGGCGCACTCCCCGGCGGCACGGCGGCCCGGGAGCCGGGTCAACCCAGTGTCAGCCGCCCTCCCCGGACCGAGGTAGATCCATTGTCCCCGCGACCGACCGCCTCGCCTCAGCTGCGCTCTCCCAGGCAGCACGCCGGCCCCGGAGCCGGGTAGACCCGGTGTCCGTCACCCTCACCAGAGCGAGATAAACCCGTTTTCCCCACGACCGGCCGACACGGCAGCGCACTCCCCGGCTGTCCGCCGACCCCAGAGCCGGGTAGACCTGGTGTCCGCCGGCCTCACCGGAGCGAGGGAAACCTGTTGTCATAGCGACCGGCTGCCTCGATTCGGCGGCGCCCTCCCTGGCAGCCCGCCGACCCCGGAGCCGGGTAGACCTGTTGTTTCAGAGCCAGGGAGAGCTTGTGTCTGCCGCCGGCCTCGGAGCGAGGCTGACCTGTCGGCCCCGGGACCGGCAGACTCCGCGTCGCCCTCCCCGGCGTCCCGCCGACCTCGGAGCCGGGTCGACTAGGTGTCCGCCGCCCTCCCCGGAGCGAGGCAGACCCGTTGTCCCCGCGACCGACGGCCTCGCCTCGGCGGCGCTCTCCCCGGCAGCACGCCGGCCCTGGAGCTGGGTAGAACCGGTGTCCGCCGCCCTCACCAGAGCGAGGTAAACCTGTTGTCCCCGCGACCGGCCGACTCGGCGGCAGTCTTCCCGGTGGCACGGCGGCCCCAGGGCCGGGTCGACACCGGGTCGGCCGCTCTACCCAGAGCAAGGCAGACACGTTACCCCCGCGACCGGCCACCTAGACTCGGCGGCTCTCTCCCCGGCGGCGCGGCGGCCTTGGAGCTGGGTCGACCCCGTGTCCACCGCCCTCCCCGGAGCAAGACAGACCCTTTGTCCCTGCAACCGGCCGACTCGGCGGCGTCCACCCTGGCATTCCGCCGGCCCCAGAGCCGGGTAGACCCGGTGTCCGCCGCAATAAGACTAAGTGCGCGGTACACCAGTTGTCCCGGAGCGAGGTAGACCTGGTGTCCGCCGCTGGCCCCGGAGCGAGGTAGACCTGTTGTCCCAGAGCAGAGTAGAACTGGTGTCTGCCGCCGGCCTCGGAGCGAGGTAGACCTGTTTCCCCTGCGACCGGCAGACTCCGCGGCACCCTACCCGGCGGCCCGCCGACTCCAAAGCTGGGTAGACCCGGTGTCCGCCGCCTTCCTTGAAGCGAGGCAGAACCGTTGTCCCTGCGACCGGCCGCCTCGGCGGCGCCCACCGTGCCAGGCCCCTGGCCCCAGAGCCGGGTATAACCGGTGTCTGCCGCAGTAAGACTAAGTGCGAGGTAGACCTGTTGTCCCGGAGCGAGGTGGACTCGGTGTCCGCCACCCTACACAAAGTGAGGCAGACCCGTTGCCTCGGGACCGGCCGCCCTAACCAAATTGAGGCAGACCCGTTTCCCCAGGACCGGCCGCCTAGGGGGCGGCGTCAATGGCGGCCCGCCGACCCCGGAGCTGGGTAGACCCGGTGTCTGCCACAATAAGACTAAGTGCGAGGTAGACCTGTTGTCCTGGAGCGAGGTAGACCCTGTGTCTGCCGCCCTACCCGGAGCGAGGCAGACCCGTTGCCCCCGCGATCGGCAGCCTAGACTCGGTTGCGCCCTCCCCGGGGACACTTTGACCCTATAGCCGGGTCAACTTGGTGTCCGCCGCCCTCTCCGGAGCGAGGCAGACGCGTTGCCCCCGTGACCAGCCGCCTCGACTCGGTGGCGCCCACCCCGGCGGCCCGCCGGCCCCAGAGCAAAGTAGACCCTGTGTCCGCCGCCCTCCCCGAAGCGAGGCAGACCCGTTGTCCCCGCGACCGGCTGACTCGGCGGCGCCCACCCTGGCATGCCGCCGGCCCCAGAGCCAGGTCGATCTGGTGTCCGCCGCAATAAGACTAAATGCAAGGTAGACCTGTTGTCCAGGAGCCGGGTAGACCTGGTGTCCGCCGACGGCCTCGGAGCGAGGTAGACCTGTTGACCCCACGACCGGCCGACATTGCGGCGCCCTCCCCGGCGGCCCACCGGCCCCGGAGCCGGGTAGAGTCGGTGTCCGCCACCCTCCCCGGAGCAAGGCAGACCCGTTGCACCAGGGACCGGCCGCCTCGCCTCGGCGGCGCTTACCCCAGCGGCACGCCGGCCACAGAGCCGGGTAGACCCAGCGTCCGCCGCCCTCCCCGGAGCGAGGCAGACCCGTTGGCCCCGTGAGCGGCCGCTGAGGGGGCGCCCACCCCGGCGGCCCGCCGGCCCCAGAGCAAGGTAGACCCGGTGTCCACCGCCCTCCCCGAAGCGAGGCAGACCCGTTGTCCCCGTGACTGGCCGACTCGGCGGCGCCCACCCTGGCATGCCACCGGCCCCAGAGCCAGGCAGACCTGGTGTCCGCCGCCCTCCCCGGAGCGAGGCAGACCAGTTGCCTTCGCGACCGACCGCCTCGGCGGCGCCCACTCCGGCGGCCTGCCGGCCCCGGAGCCAGGTGGACCCGGTGTTAGCCGCCCTCCCCAGAGCGAGGCAGACCCGTTGCCCCCGTGACCGGCTGCCTAGACTTGGCGGCGCCCTCCCTGGCGTCCCGCCGACCCCGAAGCCGGGTAGAACCGGTGTCCGCCGCCCTACCCGGAGCGAGGCAGACCCGTTGTCCCCGCGACCGGCCGCTTCGACTCGACGGCGCCCTCCCCGGTGGCTCGCCGACCCCAAAGCCGGGTAGACCTGGTGTCCGCCGCCCTCACCAGAGCGAGGTAAACCCATTGTCCCCACGACCGGCTGCCTCGGCGGCGCCCACTTTGGCGGGCCGCCAGCTTTGGAGCCGGGTTGACCCCGTGCCCAACGCCCTCCCTGGAGTGAGGCAGACCCGTGATCCCCGCGAGGTAGACCTGTTGCACCCGCGACCGACCGCCTCGCCCCGGCGGCGCTCTCCCAGACGGCACGCCGACCCCAGAGCCGGGTAGACCTGGTGTCTGCTGCCCTCCCCGAAGCGAGACAGACCTGTTGCCCCTGCGACCTGCCGACTCGACTCGGCGACGCCCTCCTCGGCGGCCCTCCGGCCACGGAGGCGGGTTGACCCGGTGTCCGTTGCCCTCCAGGAGCGAGGAAGACCCGTTGTCCTCGCGACCGGCCGCCTCAGCGGCGCCCACTCTGGCGGGCCGCCGGCCCCGGAGCCAGGTTGACCCCGTGTCCACTGCCCTCCCCGGAGCGAGGCAGACCCGTGGTCCCCGCGAACGGCAGCCTAGGGGGTGCCCTCCCAGGTGGCCCGCCGGCCCCGGAGCCAGGTCGACCTGGTGTCCGCCGCCCTCTCCGGAGCAAGGCAGACACTTTGTCCCCGCGGCTGGCTGACTCGGCGGTGCCCACACTAGCATGCCGCCGGCCCCGCAGCTGGGTAGACTCGGTGTCCGCCGCAATAAGACTAAGTGCAAGGTAGACTTGCTGTCCCGGAGCGAGGTAGACCTGGTGTCAGCCGCCGGCCCCGGGGCGAGGTAGACCTGTTGTCTCAGAGCCGGGTAGAGCTGGTGTCTGCAGCCGGCCTCGGAGCGAGATAGACCTGTTGCCCCTGCGACTGGCTGCCTAGGCGGCGCCCTCCCCAGCGGTCTGCCGGCCCCAGAGCCTGGTAGACCCGGTGTCCGCTGCCCTCCCCAGAGCGAGGCAGACCCAATGCCTTTGCGAACGACCGCCTTGGTGGCGCCCTCCCCGGCGGCTCGCTGACCCCGGAGCCAGGTCGACCCGGTGTTAGCCGCCCTCACCGGAGCAAGGTAAACCCGTTGTCCCCGCGACCGACGGCCTTGCCTCGGCGGCGCTCTCCCCGGCAGCACGCCGGCCCTGGAGCTGGGTAGAACCGGTGTCCGCCGCCCTCACCAGAGCGAGGTAAACCTGTTGTCCCCGCGACCGGCCGACTCGGCGGCAGTCTTCCCGGTGGCACGGCGGCCCCAGGGCCGGGTCGACACCGGGTCGGCCACTCTACCCAGAGCAAGGCAGACACGTTACCCCCGCGACCGGCCACCTAGACTCTGCGGCTCTCTCCCCGGCGGCGCGGCGGCCTTGGAGCTGGGTCGACCCCGTGTCCACCGCCCTCCCCGGAGCAAGGCAGACCCTTTGTCCCTGCAACCGGCCGACTCGGCGGCATCCACCCTGGCATTCCGCCGGCCCCAGAGCCGGGTAGACCCGGTGTCTGCCACAATAAGACTAAGTGCGAGGTAGACCTGTTGTCCCGGAGCGAGGTAGACCCTGTGTCTGCCGCCCTACCCGGAGCGAGGCAGACCCATTGCCTCCGCGATCGGCAGCCTAGACTCGGTTGCGCCCTCCCCGGGGACACTTTGACCCTATAGCCGGGTCAACTTGGTGTCCGCCGCCCTCTCCGGAGCGAGGCAGACGCGTTGCCCCCGTGACCAGCCGCCTCGACTCGGTGGCGCCCTCCCCGGCAGCCTGTCAGACCCGGAGCCGGGTAGACCCGGTGTCCGCTGCCCTTCCTGGAGCGAGGCAGACCCGTTGCCCCTGCAGCCGGCCACCCAGGTGGCGCCGTCCCCGGCGGCCTGCCGACCCCGGAGCCGGGTAGACTCGGTGTCCGCCACCCTCCTTGAGGAGAGGCAGACCCGTTGTGCCACGACCGGCCTACTAGGCGGCACCCTCCCCCGCGGCGCGCCGGCCCTGGAGCGGCCTAGACCCGGTGTCCGCCGCCCTCGCCGGGGCGAGGCAGACCATTTGCCCCCGCGACCGGCCGACTCGGCGGCGCCCACCGTGGCGGGCTTCCGGCCCCAGAGCTGGGTCGAAACGGTGTCCACAGCAATAAGACTAAGTGCAAGGTAGACATGTTGTCCCAGAGCGAGGTTGAACCGATGTCCGCCGCCCTACCCAAAGTGAGTCAGACCCGTTGCCCCCGCGATTGGCCACCTAGGGGACGCCCTGCCCGGCAGCTTGCCGGCCTCGGATTCGGGTCGATCCGGTGTCCGCCGCCCTCCCCGGAGCAAGTCAGACTCGTGGTCCCCGCGACCAGCCGATTCCGCGGTGCCCACAGTGGCGGGCCCTTGGCTCTAGAGCCGGGTCGAACCGCTGTCCGCCGCAATAAGACTAAATGCGAGGTAGACATGTTGTCCTGGAGCCAGGTAGACCCGGTGTCCGCCGCCCTACCCAAAGTTAGGCAGACCCGTTGTCCCCGCGAACGGCCGCCTAGGCGGCGCCCTCCCCGGCGGCCCGCCGGTCCCGGAGCCGGGTCGACCCGTTGTCCGCCACCCTCCCCGGAGCGAGGCAGACACGTTGTCCCCGAGACCGGCCAACTCGGCGGCGCCCACCCTGGCATGCCGCCGGCCCCAGATCCGGGTAGACCCAATGTTTGCCGAAATAAGACTAAGTGTGAGGTAGACCTGTTGCCCCGGAGCGAGGTAGATTTGGTGTCCGCCGATGGCCCCGGAGCAAGGTAGACCTGTTGTCCCGGAGCCGGGTCGACCCGGTGTCCGCCGCCCTCCCCAGCACGAAGCAGACCCGTTGCCCCCACGAAGGGCTGACACGGCGGTGCCCTCCCCGGCAGCCCGCTGGCCCCCGAGCCGGGTCTATCCGGTGTCCACCGCCCTCCCCGGAGCGAGGCAAACTCTTTGTCCCTGCAACCAGTCGACTCGGCGGCACCCACCCTGGCATGCCGCCGGCCCCAGAGCCAGGTATACCCGGTGTCCGCCGCAAAAAGACTAAGTGCGAGGTAGACCTGTTGTCCCGGAGCGAGGTAGACCTGTGGTCCCGGAGCCGGGTAGAGCAGGTGTCTGCCCCCAGCCTCGGAGCGAGGGAGACCTGTTGCCCCCGCGACCGGCAGATTCTGCGGAGCTATCCCCAGCGGCACGCTGGCCCTGAAGCCGGGTCGATCCGGTGTCTGCAGCCCTCCGCGAAGCGAGGCAGACCCGTTGCCCCTGCAACCGGCCGACTCGACTCGGGGGCGCCCGCCCTGGCGGCCCGCCGGCCCCGGAGCCGGGTAGACCCAATGTCCGCCACCCTCCCCAGAGCGAGGCAGACCCGTTGACCCCTTGAAAGGCCGCCTTGACACGGCGGCGCCCTCCCCGGAGGCCCACTGGCCCCGGGGGTGAGTTGACCTTGTGACCATCATCCTCCCCGGTGCGAGGCAGACACATGGTCCCTGCGAACGGCCCCCTCGGCGGTGCCCACCGTGGCGGGCCCCCGGCCCCAGAGCCGGGTCGAACTGGTGTCCGCCGCAATAAGACTAAATGCGAGGTAGACATGTTGTCCTGGAGTGAGGTAGACCCGGTGTCCTCCGCCCTACCAAAGTTAGGCATACCCCTTGTCAACGCGAACGGCCGCCTAGGCGGCGCCCTCCCCGGCGGCGCACTGGTCCCGGAACCGGGTCGACTCGTTGTCCGCCACACTCCCCAGAGCGAGGCAGACACGTTGTCCCCGCGACCGGCGGACTCGGCGGCGCCCACCCTGGCAAGCCGCCGTCCCCAGAGCCGGGTAGACCCAGTGTTTGCCACAATAAGACTAAGTGCGAGGTAGACCTGTTGTCCCGGAGCGAGGTAGACCTGTTGTCCGGGAGCCGGGTAGAGCTGGTGTCTGCCGCCAGCCTCGGTGCGCGGTAGACCTGTTGCCCCCGTGACCGGCCGACTCCACGGCGCTCTCCCCGGCGGCACGCTGGCCCCGGAGCCGGGTCGACCTGGTGACCACTGCCCTCCCCGGAACGAGGCAGACCCGTTGTCCTCGCGACCGGCCGCCTCGCCTTGGCGGCGCCCTCCCGGTGGCACGTCGGCCCCGGAGCCGGGTAGACCCGGTGTCCGCCGCCCTCCCCGGAGTGAGGCAGACCCGTTGACCCCTGCGACTGTCCAACTCGTCGGCGCCTTCCCCGGCAGACCGCCGGCCCCAGAGCCGGGTTGACTCGGTGTCCGCCGCCCTCCCCGGAGCGAGGCAAACCTGTTGTCTCCTCGACCGAACGCCTCGCCTCGGCGGCGCTCTCCCAGGTGGCACGCCAGCCCCGGAGCCGGCTAGACCCGGTTTCCGCCGCCCTCCCTGGAGCGAGGTAAACCCATTGTCTTGAGACCGGCAGATTTCGCGGCACCCACCCAGGCATGCCTCCGGCCCCAGAGCCGGGTAGATCCGATGTCCGCCGCAATAACACTAAGTGCGAGGTAGACTTGTTGTCCTGGAGCGAGGTAGACCTGGTATCCGCCGCCGGGCCCCGGAGTGAGGTAGACCTTTTGTCCTGGAGCCGGGTAGAGCTGGTGTCTGCCGCCGGCCTCGAAGCGAGGTAGACCTGTTGGCCCTGCGACCGGCCGATTCCGCGGCGCCCTTCCTGGTGGCACGCCGACCCCAAAGCCGGGTAGACCCAATAGCCGCCGCCCTCCCTGGAACGAGGCAGACCCTTTGCCCCGCGAAAGCCTGACTCGACTCGGCGGCGCCCTCTTCGGAGGCCCGCCAGCCCCGGGGGTGGGTTGACCCCGTGTCCATCGCCCTCCCCGGAGCGAGGCAGACTCGTGGTCCCCGCGACCAGCCGATTCCGCGGTGCCCACAGTGGCGGGCCCTTGGCTCTAGAGCCGGGTCGAACCGCTGTCCGCCGCAATAAGACTAAATGCGAGGTAGACATGTTGTCCTGGAGCCAGGTAGACCCGGTGTCCGCCGCTGTACCCAAAGTTAGGCAGACCCGTTGTCCCCGCGAACGGCCGCCTAGGCGGCGCCCTCCCCAGTGGCCCGCCAGTCCGAGAGCCGGGTCGACCCGGTGTCCGCCGCCCTCCCCGGCGCGAACCAGACCCGTTGCCCCCACGAAGGGCTGACACGGCGGTGCCCTCCCCGGCAGCCCGCCGGCCCCGGAGCCGGGTCTATCCGGTGTCCACTGCCCTCCCCGGAGCGAGGCAAACCCTTTGTCCCCGCGACCGGCCGCCTCGGTGGCGCCCACTCTAGCGGTCCGCCGGCCACGGAGCCTGGTGGACCACGTGTCCACCGCCCTCCCCAGAGCGAGGCAGACCTGTGGTCCCTGCTACCGGCCGACTCAGCGGCGCCCACCGTGGCAAGCTCCCAGACCCAGAGCCGGGTCTAACCTGTGTTGGCCGCAATAAGACTAAGTGCGAAGTAGACATGTTGTCCCGGAGCGAGGTAGACCCTGTGTCCGCCGCCCTACCCAAAGTGCGGCAGACCCGTTTCCCCCGCGACCGACCACGAAGGGGGCGCTGTCCCTGGCAGCCCGCTGACTCCAGAGCCGGGTAGACCCGGTGTCTGTTGCCCTTTCCGGAGCGAGGCAGACCCGTTGACCCTGCGACCTGCCGCCTAGGCGGCGCCCTCCCCGGCGGACTGCCGGCCCCCGAGCCGGGTCGATCCGATGTCCGCCGCCCTCCCCGGAGCGAGGCAGACCCATTATCCCCGCGACCGGGCGCCTCGGCAGCACCCACTCCGGCTGGCCGCCGGCCCCGAAGCTGGGTTTACCCAGTGTCCGTCGCAATAAGACTAAGTGCATGGTAGACCTTTTGTCCCGGAGCGAGGTAGACCCGGTGTCCGCCGCCCTACCCGGAGCGAGGGAGACCTGTTGCCCATGCGACTGGCCGGCTAGGGGGCACTCTCCCCGGCGGCCCGCCGGCCCTGGACCTGGGTGAACCCTGTGTCTGCCGCCCTCCACAGAGCGAGACAGACTCTTTGTCCTTGCAACAGGCCGACTCGGCAGCGCCCACCCAGGCATGCCTCCGGCCCCAGAGACGGGTAGACCCAGTGTCCGTCGCAATAAGACTAAGTGCGAGGTAGACCTGTTGTCCCGGAGCGAGGTAGACCTGGTGTCCACCTCCGGCCCTGGAACGAGGTAGACCTGTTGTCCCGGAGCTGGGTAGAGCTGGTGTCTGCCGCCAGTCTCGGAGCGAGGTAGACCTGTTGCCCCCGCGACCGGCCGACTCGGCAGCGCCCACCGTGGCGGGGCCCTGGCCCCAGAGCCGGGTCGAATTGGTGTCCGCCGCCCTCCCTGGAGTGAGGCAGACCTGTTGTCCCCGCGACCGGCCGCCTCGGTGGCGCCCACTCTAGCGGTCTGCCGGCCGCGGAGCCAGGTTGACCACGTGTCCACCGCCCTCCCCGGAGCGAGGCAGACCTGTGGTACCTGCGACTGGCCGACTCGGCGGCGCACACTATGGCAAGCCCCCAGCCCCAGAGCCGGGTCTAAACTCTGTTGGCCGCAATAAGTCTAAGTGCGAGGTAGGCCTGTTGTCCCGGAGCGAGGTAGACCCGGTGTCCGCCGCCCTACCCAAAGTGAGGCACACCCATTTCCCCCGCGACCGGCTGCCTAGGGGGCGCTGTCCCCGGCAGCCCACCGACCCCATAGCCGGGTAGACCCGGTGTCTGTTGCCCTTTCCGGAGCGAGGCAGACCCGTTGACCCTGCGACCAGCTGCCTAGGCGGCGCCCTCCCCGGCGGACTGCCGGCCCCCGAGCCGGGTCGATCCGATGTCCGCCGCCCTTCTCGGAGCGAGGCAGACCCGTTGTCCCCGCGACCGGCCGCCTCGGCGACAGCCTCCCCAACGACACTCCGTTCCCAGAGACGGGTAGACACGGTGTCCGCCGCAATAAGACTAAGTGCGAGGTAAATTTGTTGTCCCGGAGCAAGGTTGACCTGGTCTCCGCCGCCAGCCCTGAAGCGAGGCAGACCTGTTGTCCCCACGACCGTCCGCCTTGCCTCGGCGGCGCTCTCCAAGGCGGCACGCCGGGCACAGAGCCGAGCCGACCCGGTGTCCTCCGCCCTACCCGGAGCGAGGCAGACACGTTGCCACCGCGAACGGCCGCCTAGACTCGGCAGCGCCCTCCCCGGCGGCCTGCTGGCCCCAGAGCCGGGTAGACTTGGTGTCCGCCACCCGCCCTGGAGCAAGGCAGACCCGTTGTCCCCGCGACCGGCCGCCCTGGCAACGCCCAACCCGATGGGCCGCCGGCCCCGGAGCCTGGTCGACCGGTGTTAGCCGCCCTCCCCGGAGCGAGGAAGACCCATTGCCCTCACAACCGGCCGCCTCGACTTGGCAGCGCCCTCCCCGGCGGCCCGCCGACGCAGGAGCTGGGTAGATTCGGTGTCCGCCGCCCTCCCCAGTGCAAGGCAGACCCGTTGTCTTTACGACCGGTCGCCACGACTCGGCAGTGCCCTCCCCGGCGGCTTGCCAACCTCAGAGCCGAGTAGACCCGGTGTACGCCGCCCTCACCGGAGCGAGGCAGACGCGTTGTCCCCGCTATTGCCTGCCTTGGTGGCGCCACTCTGGCGTGCCGCCGGTCCCAGATCCGGGTTGACCCCGTGTCCACCGCCCTACCCGGAGCGAGGTAGACCTATGGTCCCCGCGACCGGCCGACTCTGTGGCGCCCACCGTGGCAGGCTGCCGGCCCCAGAGCCTGGTCGAACCTGTGTCCGCCACAATAAGACCAAGTGCGAGGTAGACCTGTTTTACCGGAGCGAGGTAGACCTGGTGACCGCCGCCCTACCTGGAGCGAGGCAGGCCCGTTTCCCCCGCAAACTAACGCCTAGGGGGCGCCATCCCAGGTGGCCCGCAGACCCCTGAGACGGGTAGACCCAGTGTCCGCCGCCCACACCGGAGCGAGGCAGACCCATTGCCCCCGCGACCGGCCGACTCGGCGGCGCCATTCCCTGGTGGTCTGCCGGCCCGAGAGCCGGGTAGACCCGGTGTCCACAGCAATAAGACTAAGTGCGTGGTAGACCTGTTTTCCCGGAGCGAGGTAGACCTTGTGTCCGCCGCCCTACCCGAAGCGAGGGAGACCCGTTATCCCCGCGACCGGTTGCCTCGGCAGCACCCACTCCGGCTGGCCGCCGGCCCCGGAACCGGGTTTACCCAGTGTCCGCCGCAATAAGACTAAGTGCGTGGTAGACCTGTTGTCCCAGAGCGAGGTAGACCCGGAGCCGGGTTGACCTGCTGTCCGTCGCCCTCCTCGGAGTGAGGGAGACCCGCTGCCCATGCGACCGGCCGACTTGGCGGCGCCCTCTCTGGAGGTCTGCCGGCTTGAGAGACGGTTAGACCCGTTGTCGGCCGCCCTCCCCGGAGTGAGGCAGACCCGATGCCCCCGCGACCAACCGCCTCGGCGGCGCCCTTGTCGGCGGCCCGCCGAGCCCGGAGCCAGTTAGGCCCGGTGTCTGCCGCCCTCCCCGGAGTGAGGTAGAACTGTTCACCCCGTGACTGGCCGCCTCGACTTTGCAGCGCCACTCCCGGCGGCCCGCCGGCCGCGGAGCCGGGTCGACCCGGTATCCGCCGCCCTCCACGCAGCAAGGCAGACCCGTTGCACCCGCGACCGGACGCCTCGTTTCAGCGGAGCCCACATTGGCATGTTGCCGGCCCCAGAGCCGGGTCGATCCGGTGTCCTCCGCAATAAGACTAAGTGCAAGGTAGACCTGTTGTCCTGGAGCGAGGTTTACCTGGTGTCCACCGCTGGCCCCGGAGCGAGGTAGACCCATTGCCCCCGCGACCGGCCGACTGGGCGGCGCTCTCCAAGGCGGCCCGCCTGCCCCGGAGCTGGGTCGACCCGGTGTACGCCGCCCACACCGGAGCGAGGCAGACTCGTTGTCCCCGCGACCGCCCGCCTAGGGGGCGCCGTCCCAGGCGGCCGGCAGACCCCTGAGACGGGTAGACCCGGTGTGTGCCGCCCTCCCCGGAGCGAGGCAGACCCATTGTCCCCGCCACCGGCCGACTCGGCGGCGCCCACAGAGGCATGTTGCCGGCCCCGGAGCCAGGTCGACCCGGTGTCCGCCGCCCTCCCCAGAGCGTGGCAGACCCGTTGTCCCCGCGATCGGCCGCCTCGCCTTGGCTGAGCTCTCCTTGGCGGCACGCCGAACCCAGAGCCGGCTAGACCCGGTGTCGGCCGCTCTACCCGAAGCGAGGCAGACCCCTTGCCCCTGCGACCGGCCGCCTAGACTCGGCGGCACCCTCCCCGGCAACCCGCCGGCCTTAGACCCGGGTCGACTCGGTGTCCGCCGCCCTCCCCGGAGCGAGGGAGACCCACTGCCCCCGCGACCGGCCGACTCAGCGGCACCATTCCCTGGTGGTCTGCCGGCCCGAGAGCCGGGTAGACCCGGTGTCTGCCGCCCTCACAGTAGCGAGGCAGACCCCTTGCCCCCGTGACCAGCCGACTCCGCGGCGCCCTCCCCGGCGGCCCGCCAACCTTGGAGCTGGGTAGACCCTACGTCCTCCGCCCTCCCCGGAGCAAGGCAGACTCGTTGCCTCCACGACCGGCCGCCTAGAGGGCGCCCTAACCGTTGACCCGTCGACCCCGAAGCCAGGTAGACCCGATGTCCGCCGCCCTACCTGGAGCGAGGCAGGCCCGTTTCCCCCGCGACCTACCGCCTAGGGGGCGCCGTCCCAGGAGGCCTGCAGACCCCTGAGACGGGTAGACCCGGTGTCCGCCGCCCTCCCCAGAGCGAGGCAGACCCGTTGCCCCCGGCGACCGGCCGACTTGGCGGCACCCAGCGAGGCATGCCACCGGCCCCAGAGCCGGGTAGACCCGGTCGCGGCCGCAATAACACTAAGTGCGAGGTAAACCTGTTTTCCCGGACCGAGGTAGACCTGGTGTCTACCGCCCGGCCCGGAGCGAGGTAGACCTGGTGTCCTGGAGCCGGGTTGACCCGGTGTCCGCTGCCCTCCCCAGAGCCGAGGCAGACCCGTTGCCCCCGTGACCGGCCGCCAAGAGGGCGCCCTCCATGGCGGCCCGCCGACCCCGAAGCCAGGTAGACCCGGTGTCTGCCGCCCTCCCCGGAGCGAGGCAGTCCCGTTGACCCCGCGACCTGCCGACTCGGCGGCGCCCACCCTGGCATGCCGCCGGCACCAGAGCCGGGTCGATCTTGTGTCCGCCGCAATAAGACTAAGAGCGATGTAGACCTGTTTTCCCGGAGCAAGGTAGACCCGGTGTCCGCCGCCCTCCCCGGAGTGAGACAGAGACGTTGCCCCCGCGACCGGCCGACTCGGCGGCGCCCACCGATGCATGCCACCGGCCCCAGAGCCGGGTAGACCCGGTTTCCGCCGCAATAAGACTAAGTGCGAGGTAAACCTGATGTCCCGGAGCGAGGTAGACCTAGTGTCCGCCGCCGGGCCCGGAGCAAGGTAGACCTGTTGTCCCGGAGCCGGGTTGACCCGGTGTCCGCCGCCCTTCCCAAAGTGAGGCAGACCCGTTGCCCCCGCGACGAGCCGCCTAGGGGGCGCTGTCCCCGGCAGTCCGCCGACCCCGGAGCCGGGTAGACCCGGTGTCTGCCGCCCTCACCAGAGAGAGGCAGACCCATTGTCCCCGCAACCGGCCGCCTCGGCGGCGCCAACTCCGGCGACCACCAGTCCTCAAGCCGGGTTAACCCTTTGTCCCCTGCACTCCCCGGAGGGAGGCAGACCGGTGGTCACCGGGACAGGCCGATTCGGCGGCGCCCACCATGGCGGGCCCCCGGCTCCTGAGCCGGGTCAAACTGTTGTCCGCCGCAATAAGACTAAGTGCGAAGTAGACCGGTTTTACCGCAGCGAGGAAGACCCGGTGTCCGCCGCCCTACCCAAAGTGAGTCAAACCGGTTGCTCCCGCGATTGGCCGCCTAGGTGGCGCCGTCCACGGTGGCTCGCCGACCACGAAACCCGGTCGATACTGTGCCCGCCACCCTCCCGGAGCGAGGCAGACCTATTGTCCCCGCCACCGGCCGAATCGGTGGCGCCCACAGAGGCATGCCGCCGGCCCCAGAGCCTGGTCGACCCGGTGTCCGCCGCCCTCCCCAGAGCGAGGCAGACCCGTTGTCCCCGCGACTGGCTGCGCTCTCCTTGGCGGCGCGCCGAACCCAGAGCCGGCTAGACCCGGTGTCAGCCGCTCTACCCGAAGCGAGGCAGACCCCTTGCCCCTGCGACCGGCCGCCTAGACTCGGCGGTGCCCTCCCCGGCAACCCGTTGGCCCTAGAGCCGGGTCGACCCGGTGTCCGCCGCCCTCCCCGGAGCGAGAGAGACCCACTGCCCCCCGCGACCGGCCGACTCGGCAGCGCCATTCCCTGGTGGTCTGCCGGCCCGAGAGCCGGGTAGACCCGGTGTCCGCCGCAATAAGACTAAGTTCGTGGTAGACCTGTTGTCCCGGAGCGAGGTAGACCCGGTGTCTGCCGCCCTACCCGGAGCGAGGGAGACCCGTTGCCCATGCGACCAGCCGGCTAGGGGGCGCTCTCCCCGGCGGCCCGCCGGCCCTGGACCTGGGTGAACCCTGTGTCCGTCGCCCTCCACGGAGCGAGACAGACTCTTTGTCCTTGCAACAGGCCGACTCGGTGGCGCCCACCCAGGCATGCCTCCGGCCCCAGAGACGGGTAGAATCGGTGTCCGTCGCAATAAGACTAAGTGCGAGGTAGACCTGTTGTCCCGGAGTGAGGTAGACCTGGTGTCCACCTCCGGCCCCGGAGCGAGGTAGACCTGTTGTCCCGGAGCTGGGTAGAGCTGGTGTCTGCCCCCGGCCTCAGAGCGAGGTAGACCTGTTGCCCCCGCGACCGGCAGACTCCGCGGCGCCTTCCCCGGCGGCGCGCCGGCCCCGGTGCCGGGTCGACCTGCTGTCCGTCGCCCTCCCCGGAGCGAGGCAGACCCGTTGTCCCCGCGACCGGCCGCCTTGGCGGCGCCCACTCTAGCGGTCCGCCGGCCATGGAGCCTGGTTGACCACGTGTCCACCGCCCTCCCCAGAGCGAGGCAGACCTGTGGTACCTGCGACTGGCCGACTCGGCGGCGCACACTATGGCAAGCCCCCAGCCCCAGAGCCGGGTCTAAACTCTGTTGGCCGCAATAAGTCTAAGTGCGAGGTAGGGCTGTTGTCCCGGAGCGAGGTAGACCCGGTGTCTGCCGCCCTACCCAAAGTGAGGCACACCCATTTCCCCCGCGACCGGCTGCCTAGGGGGCGCTGTCCCCGGCAGCCCACCGACCCCAGAGCCAGGTAGACCCGGTGTCTGTTGCCCTTTCCGGAGCGAGGCAGGCCCATTGACCCTGCGACCAGCCGCCTAGGCGGCGCCATCTTTGGCGGACTGCCAGCCCCGGAGCCGGGTCGATCTGATGTCCGCCGCCCTCCCCGGAGCGAGGCAGACCCGTTATCCCTGCGACCGGCCGCCTCGGCGGCGCCCGCTCCGACTGGCCGCCAGCCCCGGAGCCAGGTTTACCCGGTGTCCGCCGCAATAAGACTAAGTGCGTGGTAGACTTGTTGTCCCGGAGCGAGGTAGACCCGGTTTCCGTTGCCTTACCCGGAGCAAGGGAGACCCGTTGCCCCTGCGACCGACCGCCTAGGGGGCGCTTTCCCCGGCGGCTCATTGGCCCCGGACCTGCGTCCACCCTGTGTCTGCCGCCCTCCACGGAGCGAGACAGACCATTTGTCCCCGCGACCGTCCGACTCGGCGGCGCACACCCAGGCATGCTGCCGGCCCCAGAGCCAGGTAGACCCGGTGTCCGCTGCAATAAGACTAAGTGCGATGTAGACCTGTTTTCCTGGAGCGAGGAAGACCTGGTGTCCGTTGCCGGCTTCGGAGCGAGGTAGAACTGTTTCCCCCGCGACCGGCAGACTCTGCGGCGCCTTCCCCGGCGGCGCGCCGGCCTCGGAGCCGGGTCGACCTGATGTCCGCCGCCCTCCTCGGAGCGAGGCAGACTCGTTGTCCCTGCGACCAACCACCTCGACTCGGCGGCGCTCTCCCAGGCGGAACGCCGGCCTCGGACCCGGGTAGACCCGGTGTCCGCCGCCCTCACCGGAGCGAGGTAAACCCGTTGTCCCCGCGACCGGGCGCCTCGGCGGTGGCCTCCCCAGCGACACTCCGTTCCCAGAGACGGGTAGACACGGTGTCCGCCGCAGTAAGACTAAGTGCGAGGTAAACCTGTTGTCCCGGAGCGAGGATGACCTGGTGTCCGCCGCCGGCCTTGGAGCAAGTTAGACCTGCTGCCCCCGCGACCGGCCGAATCCCCGGCGCCCTCCCCAGCGGCCCGCCAGCCCCAGAGTCGGGTCGACGCAGTGTCCGCCACCCTCCTGGGAACAAGGCAGTCACCTTGCAACGGCGACCTGCCGCATCAACTCGGCGGCGCCCTCTCCGTCGGCCTGCTGGCCCCGGAGCCGGGTCGACCCAGTGACCGCCGTTCTCCCCAGAGCGAGGCAGACCCGCTGCCCCCGCCACCAGCCGACACGGCAGGGCCCTCTCGGGCGGTCTGCCGGCCCTAGAGCCGGGTAGACCTGGTGTCCTCCGCCCTCCCCAATGCAAAGCAGACCGGTTGCCCCAGCGACCGACCATTTCGGCGGCGCCCTCTCCAACAGCCCGCTGACCCCGGAGCCGGGTAGACCCGGTGTCTGCAGCCCTCTTCATTGCGAGGCAGACCCGTTGCCCCTGCGACCGGCCGACTCGGCGGAGGCCACGCTGGAATGCCACCAGTTGCATAGCCGGGTAGACCCGGTGTCTGCCGCCCTCCTTGGAAGGAGGCAGACACGTTGTCCCTGCGACCGGACGCCTAGGCGGCGCCCTCCCAGGCAGACTGCCGGCCCCGGAGCTGGGTCGATCCGATGTCCGCCGCCCTCCCCGGAGCGAGGCAGACCCGTTATCCCCACAACCGGCCGCCTCGGCGGCGCCCGCTCCAACTGGCCGCCGGCCTTGGAGCCGGGTTTACCCGGTGTCCGCCGCAATAAGACTAAGTGCGTGGTAGACCTGTTGTCCCGGAGCGAGGTAGACCCGGTGTCCGCCGCCCTACCCGGAGTGAGGCAGACCCGTTGCCCCTGCGACCGGCCGCCTAGGGGGCGCTTTCCCCGGCGGCCCGCTGGCCCCGGACCTGCGTCCACCCTGTGTCCGCCGCCCTCCACGGAGCGAGACAGACCATTTGTCCCCGCGACCATCCGACTTGGCGGCGCACACCCTGGCATGCCGCCGGCCCCAGAGCCGGGTAGACCCGGTGTCCGCTGCAATAAGACTAAGTGCGAGGTAGACCTGTTTTCCCGGAGCGAGGAAGACCTGGTGTCCGCCGCCGGCCCCGGAGCGAGGTAGACCTGTTGCCCCCGCGACCGGCAGACTCTGCGGCGCCTTCCCCGGCGGCGCGTCGGCCTCGGAGCCGGGTCGACCCGGTGTCCGCCGCCCTCCTCGAAGCGAGGCAGACCCGTTGTCTTCGCGACCAACCACCTCGACTCGGCGGCGCTCTCCCAGGCGGAACGCCGGCCTCGGACCCGGGTAGACCCGGTGTCCGCCGCCCTCACCAGAGCGAGGTAAACCCGTTGTTCCCGCGACCGGCCGACTTGGCGGCGGCCTTCCCAGCGACAATCCGTTCCCAGAGACGGGTAGACACGGTGTCCGCCGCAATAAGACTAAGTGCGAGGTAAACCTGTTGTCCCGGAGCAAGGTTGACCTGGTCTCTGCTGCCAGCCCCGGAGCAAGTTAGACCAGTTGTCCCCGCGACCGGCTTCCTCGCCTCAGCGGCGCTCTCCAAGGCGGCACGCCGGGCCCAGAGCCGGGCAGGCTTGTTGTCCTTTGCCCTACCCGGAGCGAGGCAGACACGTTGCCACCGCGACCGGCCGCCTAGAGTCGGCGGCACCCTCCCCAGCGGCCCGCCGGCCTCGGAGCCGGGTCGAACCGGTGTCCGCCGCCGGCCCCGGAGCGAGGCAGACCCGTTGCCCCTGCTATCGACCGCCTCGGCGGCGCCCTCCCCGGCGGCCCACTGACCCCGGAGCCGGGTAGACCCGGTGTCTGCCGCCCTCCTTGGAACGAGGCAGTCCCGTTGCTCCCTCGACCGGCCGACTCCACTCGGCAGCTCCCTCCCTGGCGGCCTGCTCGCCCCGGAGCCGGGTAGACTTGGTGTCCGCCGCCTGCCCTGGAGTGAGGCAGACCCGTTGTCCCCACGACCGGCCGCCTCGGCAACGCCCAACTCGATAGGCCGCCAGCCCGGGAGCCGGGTCAACCCGGTGTTAGCCGCCCTCCCTGAAGCGAGGCAGACCCATTGCCCTCGCGACCGGTCGCCTCGACTCTGTGGCGCTCTCCTTGGCAGCCAGCCAACCTAGCAGCCAGGTAGACTCGGTGTCCGAAGCCCTCCGCGGAGCGAGGCAGAACCGTTGCCCTTGCGACCGCCCGCCTTGGCGGCGCCCATTCCAGGGGGCCGCCGTCCCCGGGGCCGTGTTGACACCGTGTCCACCGCCCTACCCAGAGCGAGGCAGACCCGTGGTCCCCGCGACTGTCCGACTCGGCGGCGCCTGCCGTGGAGGGCCGCCGGCCCCAGAGCCGGGTCGAATCGGTGTCCGCCGCAATAAGACTAATTGCGAGGTAGACCTGTTGTCCCGGAGCGAGGTAGACCCGGTGTCCGCCGCCGTACCCAGAGCCAGGCAGACCCGTTTCCCCCGCGACCTGCCGCCTAGGGGGCGCAGTCCCCAGCGGCCCGCCGACACCTGAGCCAGGTAGACCCGGTGACGGCCGCCCTCCCCAGAGCGAGGCAGACCCGTGGTCCACGCGACCGGTCACCTCGACTCAGCGGCAGCCTCCCCAGCGGCGCACCGGCCCCGGTGCCAGCTAGACCCGGTGTCGGCCACCCTGCTCAGAGTGAGGCAGACCTGTTGCCCCTGCGACTGGCCGCTTAGACTCGGCGGCGCTTTTCCAGGCGGCCCCCCAGGCCCAGAGCCAGGTCCACCCAGTGTCCGCCGCGCTCCCCGGAGTGAGGGAGACCCGCTGCCCCCGCGACCGGCCGACTCGGCGGCACCCACCCTGGCATGCAGCCGGCTTCAGAGCCGGGTAGAATCGGTGCCTACCGCAATAAGACTAAGTGCGAGGTAGACCTGTTGTCCCAAAGCAAGGTTGACCTGGTGTGGGCCACCGGCCCAGGAGAGAGGTAGACCTGTTGTCCCGGAGCCGGGTTGACCTGATGTCTGCCGCTGGCCTCGTAGCGAGGTAGACCTGTTGCCCCCGCGACCGGCAGACTCCACGGCGCCCTCCCCGGCGCCACTCCGGCCCCGGAGCCAAGTCGACCCGGTGTCCGCCGCCCTCCCTGGAGCGAGGCAGTCCCGTTGACACCGTGACCGGCCGACTCGGCGGCGCCCACCCTGGCATGCCGCCGGCACCAGAGCCGGGTCGATCTTGTATCCTCCGCAATAAGACTAAGAGCGATGTAGACCTGTGTTCCCGGAGCGAGGTAGACACGGTGTCCGCCGCCCTCCCCGGAGTGAGGCAGACACGTTGCCCCCGCGACCGGCCGACTCAGCGGCGCCCACCGATGCATGCCACCGGCCCCAGAGCCGGGTAGACCCGGTGTCCGTCGCAATAAGACTAAGTGCGAGGTAAACCTGATGTCCCGGAGCGAGGTAGACCTAGTGTCCGCTGCCGGGCCCGGAGCAAGGTAGATCTGTTGTCCCGGAGCCGGGTTGACCAGGTGTCCGCCGCCCTTCCCAAAGTGAGGCAGACCCGTTGCCCCCGCGACCAGCTGCCTAGGGGGCGCTGTCCCCGGCAGCCCGCCGACCCCGGAGCCGGGTAGACCCCGTGTCTGCCGCCCTCACCAGAGCGAGGCAGACCCGTTGTCCCCGCGACCGGCCGCCTCGGCGGCGCCAACTCCGGCGACCACCAGCCCCCGAGCCGGGTTGACCTTGTGTCCCCTGCACTTCCCGGAGGGAGGCAGACCGGTGGTCACCGGGACAGGCCGACTCGGCGGCGCCCACCCTGGCATGCAGCCGGCTTCAGAGCCGGGTAGAATCGGTGTCTGCCGCAATAAGACTAAGTGCGAGGTAGACCTGTTGTCCTGGAGCGAGGTAGACCTGGTGTGAGCCGCCGGCCCAGGAGAGAGGTAGACCTGTTGTCCCGGAGCCGGATAGAGCTGGTGTCTGCCACCGGCCTCGTAGCGAGGTAGATCTGTTGCCCCCGCGACCGGCAGACTCCACGGCGCCCTCCCCGGCGCCACTCCGGCCCTGGAGCTGGGTCGACCCGGTGTCCGCCGCCCTCCCTGGAGCGAGGCAGACCCGTTGTCCCCGCGACCGACCGCCTCGCCTCGGCGGCGCTCTCCCCGGCGGCACGCCAGCCTCGGAGCCGGGTCGAACCGATGTCAGCCGCCCTCCTCGGAGCGAGGCAGACCAGTTGCCCCCGCGACCGGCAGCCTCGACTTGGCGGCGCCCTCCCCGGTGGTCCCCCAGACCCGGAGCCGAGTCGACCCGGTGTCCACCGCACTCCCCAGAGTGAAGCAGACACGTTGCCCCCGTGAGCAGCCGACTCGATACGGCAGCGCACTCCCCGGCTGCTCGCCGGCCCCGGAGCCGGGTAGACCCGGTGTCTTCCACCCTCCCGAATGCAAAGCAGACCAGTTGACCCAGCGACCGACCGTTTCGACGGCGCCCTCTCTGGCGGCCCGCTGACCCCGGAGCCGGGTAGACCCGGTGTCTGCCGCCCTCTTCATTGCGAGGCAGACCCGTTATTCCCGCGACCGGCCGACTCGGCGGCGCCCTCCCCGGCGGCCTGCCGACCCCTGAGCCAGGTAGACCTGGTGTCCACCGCCTTCCCCGGAGCGACGCAAAACCTTTGTCCCCGCGACCGGCCGACTCGGCAGCGCCCATGCTGGCATGCCGCCGGACCCAGAGCTGGGTCAACCCTGTGTTTGTTGCAATATGACTAAGTGCGAGGTAGACCTGTTTTCCCAAAGCGAGGTAGACCTGGTGTCCGCCGCCTGCCCCGGAGCGAGGTAGACCTGTTGTCCCGGAACCGGGTAGACCTGGTGTCCGCTGCTGGCCTCGGAGCGAGGTAGACCTGTTTTCCCCCGCGACCGGCCGATGCCGCGGCGACCTCCCGGGCGGCCTGCCGACCCCGGAGCCGGGTCGACCCAGTGTCCGCCGCCCTCCCCGGAGCGAGGCAGACTCGTTGTCCCTGCAACCGGCCGCCTCGGCGGCGCCCACTTTGGCGGGCTGCCGCCCCGGAGCCTGGTCGACCCGGTGTCCGCTGCAATAAGACCTAAGTGCGAGGTAGACCTGTTGTCGCGGACCGAGGCAGACCCGTTGCCCCCGCGACCGGCCGCCTAGGGGGCGCCGTCCCCAGCAGCCCGCCGGCCCCGTAGCCAGCTAGACCCAGTGTCTGCTGCCCTCCCCGGAGCGAGGCAGACCCTTTGCCTCCACGATAGGCCGCCTAGGCGGCGCCCTGCCCGGCAGCCCGCCGACCTTGGAGCCGGGTAGACTCGGTGTTCGCCACCATCCTTGGAGGGAGGCAGACCCGTTGCCCACGCGACCGGCCGCCTCGGCGGCGTTCTCCCCGGTGGCCCGCCGGCCCTGGAGCCAAGTCGACCCGGTGTCTGCCGCCCTGCCCAGAGCAAGGCAGACCTGTTGTCCCCACGACCGGCCGCCTCGCCTCGGCGGTGCTCTACCCGGCGGCACGCCGGCCCCGGAGCCGTGTCGACCCGGTGTGCGCTGCCCTCCCCGCAGCGAGGCAGACCCGTTGTCCCCGCGACCAACCGACTCGGCGGCGGCCTCCCCGGCGGCACGCCGGCCCCGGAGCCGGCTAGTCTTGGTGTCGGCTGCCCTACATGGAGCGAGGCAGACCCGCTGCCCCCCCGACCGGCCGACTAGACTCTGCGGCACCCTCCCCGTCAGCCCGCCGGCCCTAGAGCCGGGTAGACCCGAAGTCCGCCGCCCTCCCCGGAGCGAGACAGATCCGTTGCCCCTGAGACCGGCCGACTCAGAGGCGCCCTCCCTGGCGGCCCGCCGGCCCTGGATCCGGGTAGACCCGGTGTTCGCCATCCTCCCCGGAGCGAGGCAGACCAGTTGTCCTTGTGACCGGCCATGTCGGCGGCGCCCAATTCGACGGGCCGCCGGCCCCGGAGCCGGGTCGACCTGGTGTCCGCCGCCCTTCCTGGAGCGAGGCAGACCCTTTGCCTCAGCGACCGGCCGCCTCGACTCGGCGGTGCCCTCCTCGGCGGCCCGCCGGCCTCGGAGCCGGGTAGACCCGGTGTCCGCCACCGGCCCCGGAGTGAGGCAGACCCGTTGTCCCCGCGACTGGCCGCGTCGGCGGCGCTCAACTTGGCGGGCCGCTGGCCCCGGAGCCGGGTCAACCCGGTGTCAGCCACCCTCTTCGGAGCGAGGCAGATCCGTTGCCCCCGAGACCAGCCGCCTAGACTCGGCGGCGCCCTCCCCGGCGGCCCGCCGTCCCTAGAGCCGGGTAGACCCGAAGTCCGCCACCCTTCCTGGAGCGAGGCAGACCCGTTGCCTGAGTGACCGGCCGCCTTGACTCGGCGGTGCCCTTCCCAGCGGCCCGCCGGCCTCGGAGCCTGGTAGACCCGGTGTCCGTCGCCGGCCCCGGAGCGAGGCAGACCCGTTGTTCCCGCGACCGGCCAACTCGGCAGCGCCCTCCCCGGCGCCCCGCCGGCCCCGAAGCCAGGTAGACCTGAAGTCCGCCGCCCTCCCCTGAGCGAGGCAGACCCGTTGTCCCTGTGACTGGCCGCCTCGGCGGCGCCCAACCCGGCGGGCCGCCGGCCCCAGAGCCGGGTCAACCCGGTGTCCGCTGCCCTCCCTGGAGCGAGGCAGACCCTTTGCCCCTGCGACCGGCCACTTGGGTGTCTTGGGCTGAAGCTCTGGCACCCATTATTTTGAGGAGGGGATTTAAGGAATATAAGAAAAGAAGCCCTTCAACTACTGAAGAGAAACAGTCACTGAAAGGAACCTGAGGGTAAAAAAAAGTGAGGGGGTAAAAGAAAATATGAGGTGCCAAGTGTGAGAAATGTGAGTGGAAGTAGGAGAGAAGTGGGAGGGTAGAAAAGGGTAGGAAACCTGAGTGGAAAAGGATGAAAAGAGCTGTGTGTGTAACTAAGTGCTGATCTCCCTTGAGTGGCTTTACTTTCCTTCTTTCAAAATGACTGAAAATCATAATGCAAAAGATAACGCTGCATTTTTTGCTTTGCTAGCTAAGTATAATGCCAGACCCTCCCAAGGGGGAGAAGATTGGGCGCACAGTAACTAGTTTAATTATAAAATGTGATTGATAGGATACATTCTTTGCAACATGAAACAAAATTCAAACTAGGCAGAAATAAGACCATTCTCTGTTCAGTTTTGGGGGCCCGTCTTACAGCAGCTATAGAAACTCGCTTTATGCCAAGAAGTGAAGAAAGAACAATTATTGACTCCGTACAGAATTTAGTTGAAATTTTGCAAGAACAATGAGATGAAAAAAGGAATGAGAATCATGCTTTGAGAGATGAGATTCATTCTTTAAGAGCTGCCCTAAGACAAGAACACACCAACACTTTAAAATACACTGATTTACCAAAAGAAACAGAAGAGAAAGAAACTAATCAATTATATCTTCAAAGAGAACTAACTCTGATGAAAAATAGTGGGGAACATTGCTGCCCTAGCTTGAAACCTGTGGTTAAAACAGAATACAATTGTATCAATGATGAGAATTTGGACCCACAAATAACCACTACAGAAATCCTGTACACTACTACTGAATTATGAGAACAAGAAGCTAGTGGGTGCTGGGGCCTTGGAGCTCTCTTGACAATGGGTGACTGTCACGGTGTGACTAAAGGGTTTGCCAATTTTAAATATTTAATTTTCTTTAGAGATAGGATTTAGGAGTAAAGACAATGCAGGCTCAACATTTAAAAAGAAAGTACAAGAAGAAATGTATTAATAACACAAGAAAAAATTATTCAGAATAAGATTCCTAGATTATTCCCTCCTCCCTTCACTCCACTTTTTTTTACCAACCACATACAGAGAACACTTCAGTCTGTTATCCACTCAAATAATAATTTCTGTTCACTTAAGAGAGAAAAGTTCCTTTTTCTGCTTCAGACTTAGGGGGATGTCTTCACCTTCACAGTCTGCATTCGCCGGGGACATACAGAACTATGAATTTTCCTCTCATTCCCACAGTCCTTGCAGAGTCGTGTTATGGGTTACGATGCACACATGGGGTACTACTTTGAAAGGCAGGCTGCTGAAAAACAAAATCCTATTCATCATCTTCTTTATCAAATGCCTCTGTTCATATTCCAGTCCCAAAACAGACAGTTCAATTTCCCAAGGCAAGGAAAGTCTTCAACTCAAGCACCCATCCTCCCCAATATATTTTACAGTTTAAAGGAATTTTAGTGAAGTCACAATCCCCTCATAGCCCCCCCAAAAAAATTGTTTTCAGCTACTTATCAGTGCATCTTTTCGATCTCTTCCCATCAGGAACTTTATCTTCATTCCTCCGACCTCTCTGGACTCCATGCTTTATTTCTTCTCATAAAGGGGGTTCAGGAGATCGAGAATCTTATCCAGGGATAAAGAAGTTAAAATTGTATCCAGATCATTAAGAGGAAAGCATGCGGCCAGTGCTGGGGGGTCCATGCGGCCCCGCTGAGCCAAGCCAGGGCCAGGCTAAGGGCTCCCCCAGAACCGGTGCCGGGCAGGGGGGCCGAGCTGAGACCCCGCAGAGCCGGGGCCGGGCCGGGAGGCCAGGTCGGGCTGGGCCCAGAGTGAGCCCGGAGCCGGGCCAGGCCCCAGCCAGAGCCCTCCACTCCTCCGCAGGGCGGAAGCCGAAAGACCCACCAGAGCTTCAGCCACTGTGATTTGTGAAAGCGAAATAACTTCTCATTGGTTTCCCCAGCTGTCCATCACCAAATCAGCTCTCTGATTGGTGCCAGCAGCCCACAGGAGAAGCCCCAGGAGATGGGACAGCTCCCTTCATTCCTGGACCACACGGAGCTTTTTATTTCCTGAGGGGAAGCCAACCCTCCCCGCAAGCACGTGAAACCAACACAATATATTTAATTATATAACCCTAAGCTCAGTGCGCCTGCGCTCCCTGCGAGGTCACACAGTGAACACTGAGGAAGACCCAGAGCCTTCATCGGAAACAAGACCCCGAAAGGAGGAGAGACCCCGACCACTGGTGACGCATGGCAACACAACACAGGGACGTGAATTTTGGGAAGAGAACTGAGGAGGAGCTTTCCAGAGACTTCTGTATTAATATGTATTAGTAAATAGTATGTAAGTGAGATTTTTAGCTCAATTGGTTTGGTACAGTGTGAGAGGAAGGGCCCTGCCCATACCCCCGGTCAGTTTTGCTTCTGCTTTATTCGAACCAAACCTCAATTATACTAAATTACTCACTGCCAGATTTTGTATTTACTTAAATCTATGTAACTAATATATTTTGATTGTATTCATTTATATACAATTGCTGTTATTATTAATAAATTGCTGCTAAAGTTAACCTTGTTGTTTTGATGAATTGGACAAAATAGAACATTGCTATTTATAACATTTTCTGAGTCTCTGAGAGATTTTTGGGCAGTCCTGGCCTCTAATTCTCACCTTCAAGGAGTCCATGAGGAACCTGTGTTGGGGATGGACCTCAGTAAGACCCATTAATGCTTTGAGACACTTTGGGTTTCTCTTCTTCTGACTAGGGCTCCTGGAAAGGTTTGTGCAATCTCTTCTCAGGCCCTGAGGTTCAAGGGCTCAGCACCAAATGCACCACGAGGCTCACTGGGATCAAGTAAGTCCTGACAAACCACGGCTCTGCCTTTCTTTCCCTCGGGTCCAGTGCAGTTGTTTAGGAAAGTTTTTTTTGTAGAGTTGTGGTGAAATATTTCAAAGTGCTTCTTAGAAATAAGTGTTCCTATTTTAAAGAGTGTCTTTTATTACTGTTTCTCTTCAGAGCAGAGTTGATTGCAGCATTCTGTGATTGGTATTGACCCAGGGTCTCTCTTCAGGAGATCTGGCCTGCTCAGAGAAGCTCTACCTTGAGGTCTGATCCAGTGTGGACAACCTTGCTCCACATTGCCCAACCCCATCCTGCCTGTCTTCAATCACCTGGGATCTGCTTTGCTTGGAGATCTGGCAGCATTCAGGGAAACAGGGCTTTTCTTCCTTTTCTCTTTTTGAAGCAATCTAAAACTCCTGAGTTTCCCCATTACAAACAGACACCCTTCTTAAGTGTGTGCCAAGGAGGTTTCTCTTTCCAAGGCAGAGCCATGCAAGATCTGTTTTAGGCCTTTGGACTCCTTGGTTCCACAAGGCCCTGTTGTGTCACCATGGACTCTGGGTTCTGTGAGGCTCTGCAGTGTCACAATGGATGTTTAGTTCCATTGAGCCCCACAGTATCACAGTGCTCTTCTTTTTCCTGTGGCAACCAGCAGCAAACCCCACTGGCAGAGCCACATGCTTGGGAAGAAGGAGGATGGGGGACATTTGGAGTGATGGTTTTTGTCTTCCTACGTCACAGTGCTGTGGGGTGGGGCCCTGCTGTCCTGGAGATGGCTGAACAGCGGCCTGCCCATGGAAGGGGGAAGAGACAACAACCTCTGTCCATGGAACTACAACAGCAGAGAGGTCAGGCCAAAGGCTGGCTTTAAAAGTCTGTTAGCAGCAGAGGAAACATCAATGTCAGATGTGTGCTAATGTCTTTACAAATCACTTCATGGGTGAAGGGATGGCTGTTAGGGTCCTTGAAATGGGTTGTAAAGTTTCTACTGGCTTTGGGCAGCAGGTTTGTTACTGGGCCCACACAGCTTGGCTCCTGAACCAGACAAGAGTCTGCACAAGGCTGAACTTCTGAACTTTGGGCGGAAATGGCAGATTCAAGGGAGAATATGGGGTACACGGGTTGGGAAGGCTGTATCTTCCGAGTACCTTGGCCAACGGGGAAGGGAAGAGGGCAAAGTGTGGCTGGGAGTTAAGGATAAAAGGAGGTTGCACTCTCTGAAGCCTTGAGAGAGAAAAATCTGTGGGTGTGTGCCCTGTAAAGATGCCAACTCCTAGGACAGTGGCTGCCTTTGGTGTACCAAATGTTTCCTCTCAACTGACATCAGAAAACTGGGATGGTGAGTTTTGTTTCCCATGGAAAAGAGCCAACGTTGATATCCAGGGGCCTCTAACTGGGACTGGGTTTCCATCTGCTAAAATTTCATAGGGTGCAGGATTTCTCCCATACCAAAGCTGCCACCACTGAGAAGCCTGCGTGCTGTTGGAGTGCCAAATGCCTCCTCAAAACTGACATCGGGAAATGGGGATGTTGAGGTTTTTGTCCTGTGGAAAAAGCCACCGTTCTTCTTTATGGTCCTTTGGGAGTGGGAATTGGTTTGTTTGTGCTAAAATTCCCTACGTAACAGGGTTTCTCCCAGACGAAAGCTGCCAAATCCTAGGACCACGGCTGCATTTGGTGTGTCAAAAGCCTCCTCTGAACTGACATCAGGAAACTGGGATGGTTAGATTTGTTTCACATGGAAAAGAGACACCAGGGTCCGGTAGCTGGGACTGTGCTACCGCCCTCTCAATGTTCATATGGTGCAGGATTTCTCCCAGACCAAAGCTGCCACATCCTCGGACCATGGCTGCCATTGGACTGTCAAATGCCTTCTCCTACGTGACATCTGGAAACTGGCATGGTGAGGTCCGCTGAGTCTCTGCACAGAACATGGCGCGGAACAGAACTGCAGGAGGAGCCTGTGTGTCCCAGGGCTCTGGATTTCCACCACTTGAGCTCCACAGAGATGCAGGCAAAGTGAAGAAGCCAAACTTTATTGATGGAAAGCAAAGCAAAGGAATGAGCTGAAGGGGAACAAAAGGGATGGGCACAGTCTGAGGACTGGAGGGAGGGAACAGGACTGCTGGGAAAGGATCGAGAGTGGCCTGGCAAGCTCTTTCTCCAGCTCCCTCTTTGCTCTTGGTGGAGGTAGAACATTCCACAGGAAAGCAACTGGTGCCACAAGGAGTGGGCGGCACTGGGGGGAACCCTCAGGGCTGCTGTATCCTGAGGGAACACTGTTGGCCTTGACCTGTAGGCACCTGCAAAAGCTTCAAATCAGCTGCCTCAGCTTCCAGGACCTCTCTTGGCCACATCCTGATGTGTGTTCAGGACAACTGCGAGGCACTGCTGGGACCCCGCGGGACAGGGGCAGCTGTCTCGTGTGCACGTAGCACCCCGTCACTGGAGCTGGGCTCATCCCAAAACCACATCAACCATCTGGTGTCAGCAGGGAGGAGCAAGGAGCACTGGGCTGGCTCCTCGCAGGGTGTCTCAGCTGGGCTTGCTCCACAACACGCCCCCGTTTGAAGGGCTGCTAATGCCCAGCTGCCAGAAATGCCGTCCTTGTTCTCTCCAAGGTGCACAGGAAGAGCCAATGAGCAGGATGCCTTGGCAGGCAAATCCTCCAAGCCTTTGCTGAGGCCAGGGACACAGCAAGATCAGCCAAGACTCTCCACGTTGCCTGGCCCACACAGCCCAGCTCGGTGCTGGCCCTGGCCCACAGCAGCTTTCACCAAGCAAGAGGCAAATGCATATGGCCAAGAGTTGAAAAGTTAACATATCGAAATATCCATTTATAACACTCCTGAGAACTCCCAAAAAACCCCAAATTACCCCTGAATATCCTCCAAAAGTTAACTATGTTTGCTCCTGGCATGCATGAGTTGTTGAATCAGACCCTTTGGAGAGCAGGGCACATCAAAAGAGCTAAAAGAGAAATTGGGGATTTGGAGCCTAATTTTTGGAATTCTGGGGTCCTCTGGCACAAATAATAGCATCAATTCTTTCCCCAGGTGTTGCTGCTGCTCAGGCATTGACTACCCTTGACAAGCTGAGATGTTGAGTGAATGAACAGCTGAATATCACTTCCACTGTTTTGAAACAAATGCTTACAGATGTAAATAGCATTAGACACCCCACACTGCAGAATAGAGCTGCTATAGATTTTTTGCTATCAGCACATGGGCACGGGTGTGAGGATTTTGATTGGATGTGTTGTATGTATCTTTCTGACCATTCTGCATCCATTCATGAGAAGATCAAACAACTGCAAGATAATATGAGGAAGTTAACTGTGGATGATTGGGGTTTGGATGAATGTTAGAAGGATGGGGAATACCTGGGTGGTTGAAAGATATAATCAAAGGGGTCTGGATATTTTTGTTCATTATTAGCACATTGTTTTTCCATAAATAAAGTTAGTGATTCTCTTGATAAAATAAGATAAAATATGATATGATTGATATTATATAACATGATATGATATGATATGGAATATCATAAAAGATAAGATAGTATAAGGATAAGATGATGTAAGGGTACGGTAATATAAGTGCAGAATAAGATAAGATAAGACAAGTATAAGATAACAAAGACGATTTGGCTGGTACAGAAAAAGAAGGGTAATTGTAGTAATGCTGAACAAGGTTGAGATGCTGGTGGACATGTCTGTACAAATCTGGGCCGTGTGTGGTGTGCACCAGCCAAAAACCATATTTAGTTGCTATGTTTTGCTGTTCAGCTCTTTCTGCATATTCACGCTTCTTTCCCATGCCAGCTGTTTGTGTGCATTTCTTAGTTTAGACCAGTGTTCATAATAGGTGCACAGCATGAGAAAGTTTTAGGAGTTTTTGATAACTTGTTTGAAACCCCCCAAGGCCGCTGGAACATTAATTATGCTAAACCGGGAGAGAAGTTGAAAACACAGAACACCAAGATTAGAAGATTCAAGATAACAGGAGGTGGTGAAACTGCATGAGACCACCAATTACTGACTCTGGGGGGTTTGAATGGGTGGATCAACACCCTAAAATTACCAATTGTAGAGTGTGTCCCCACATGGGTGATGGTTCTAGAAATGGATAATTAGGGTGAATTATAAACAATAAATCGGCTTCTGCAAAATCTTATTGAACTGCTGTCCAGAAGTCCAGTTTGTTCCTGCAGGGGCTGTGCCCTACAGGGCAGAACCCCATCCCCTATAGGGCACAACCCCCATCCCCTATAGGGCAGGACCTCATTCCTTATAAGGCAGAACCCCATCCCCTATAGGCCACAGACCCCTCCCCTATAGGGGACAACCCCCATCCTCTGTAGGGCAGAACCTCATTCCCTATAGGGCAGGACATCCATCCCATATAGGCACAGCCTCATCCCCTATAGGACAGGACCTCATTCTCTATAGGGCAGAACCCCATCCCCTATAGGGCAGGACCTCCATCCCCTATAGGGCACAGCCCCATGTGTTAGGAAGGATGACGAGTTAACAGGAAGGTGTCACAGATGTGTGTGTATAATAGAAAGATTTTTGAATGTACAATCTGAAGAAGTAAGAGAGATGAGAGCAAGTTTTGATGTAGAAAAAAAGAATTGCTGAGCCAGTCTTACTGGGTAACTAAGAAGGCAAAGGGCAGTGAGTTGGAAAGGGGCTTTTATGACTCTGAGCAATGGTTAAATCCACCTCAAACAAAAGATGTTTTTACCAAGGAAAAGAATTTTCACAGGCAAACAAAAATACCATGTTGCAAGTAGAGAAAAGATCTCAGGATTTTCCACTGCAAGAAAACTGAAAAACAACTTCTAGCTTAAAGTGAAACACACCAACCTTTTGTGATTGGAAAATAGTAACAAGAATATTGTAATGTCAGTAGGTATGATAGGCTACAGGTGATAGTGAAGGCATTGATTGGTTTTCATATTTTAGGATGCTCTGTAATGAAAATTATTGAATGCATTGTAACCAGAACTAGAGGAAGCTTTCAGAGGAACCCACAGATGTGGCTGTCAGGCTGTGGGCTGGGCTCTTGTCACCCACGGCCCGTGAATTGCTGCATCACATGGATACAATAAACAGCATTTTAAATGATAAATAAATTACTGCATCATTTGGATATAATAAGCAGCATTTTAAAGAGTCTGCCTGGAGTTCTGCATCCCTCATTTGAGGCTCTTACAATCAGAGTCTTACATGCAGCAGCTTGATGGAGTGTTTTGTTAAATGAATTTCTTTTCCTTTATTGCCAATTCATGCCAGTTTTATTTCTTTTGGATAATACAATCTCTGATGACTAAAAATAAGAGCTTGTACTGAAAGCAAAAAAACTGAGAACACTGTGTCAAAATGCTAGATGCTCAGTTCTAAAAACTCAGCAACAAAAAAAATGGCTTGAAGTGGTCAGTGTTGACATTTACATTTTTTTACAAAGACAGGAAAATGCCAAAGTATTTTTTTACATTGCTGTATGTAGGGATTTTGCAGGTATTCTATCTTTGTAAATGATTTACTGAATCCTACACAGGAATTGCAGGAAACAGAGTTCTATCTGCTCTTAAGATTCGATTGCAGGAATTGATAGGAAGTTGAAAGAAAGCTGTGAGTCAGCTGTGAAAAGTGGTGTGGAAGCAAAGGTCTTTTACATCAGCAATCCCATAACACCAAGGGCTCTGCACTGTTTTAGTTAGACTGTGCAGATGTCAGAATATATGATTCTAATACAATTTAGCATGGCCAAAACTGAGGTGAGTCACACTGACATCCAGTCTGGTTTACTCACACTGAGATACACTCCAATTTTCAGTTCTGTCATGGCTGTCAAAAGCTTACCATTGCATTAAAGGATGCAGGTTCCTCTGCTGCATGCATTAAGGAGATGAAGAAAACAGGAACTTAAATGTGAGCAATTGCTCTGTTGTCACTAAGAACAAAATGGATATAAGTAATAAAAATCTCTTAAATGTATGCTAGAGAAAGTTCTTCTTGGTCAGACACACTGAGTGAATATGGCTGTGTCCTGGTCAGTGTAAATACAGCCAATCATCCATTTGGGCATGTCCTTAAAAACTGCACATGGACTGCACAGTCCTGTTAGGATACCTGCATTTGTACTGCAGTGTGAAATACAAGATCGGGTGCTGGGCATGGGGAAACTTGTTGCTTCCTCTGAGTGCAGTAAGGAGAGTTTAGGGAAACTGCCATCAGCAGAAAGATGAAAGATAATTCTCTAGAATTTGATAATTATCTTTTTTTGAAAGATAATTCTTTTGTTTCCTGCATTTACAGTGTCTTTTGATCTTTTGGGAAACAGAAGTTGCCGATCTTACTTTCATCAAGCTTAAGTTTTCAGAGTGGTCCACACAGTTCATGGTATTCACAGCAGTGTCTGGTCAGTCACATGCTGCTGAAGCTCTTCTGCAGATTAGTTTTAATAAATAATTAGTATTTCAAAGACCACTGGTGTGCAATGACTACAGTACAATGGCTGGAATGTGAGAGCAGTGAATTAACTTGCAGTGCTGCTGTGTTCTGCACAGCCTGGCAGCTAAAGCAGCAGTCCCTTTATTTGATATGCTCTGCCCTTCTGACCTGTCTCATAGCAGGCAAAGCACAGATTTTACTGCTGCCTGTCTGCCATTAAAGTGTGTCAGGAGCTGTTTTCAAGTTAGGGAGTGAATTAAAAATGTCACTTGAGGCAGTGCTGAGCTTCAGTGACAAAAATGCCTACAAGCTGCTGTTGCTTTGAACGTGCAGAACCAAAGTCCTGCCAAAACACAGCAGTGGTGATTTGCTGATGCTGTGTCTGGCTCTGTTGCCGTGGAAGGGTTATGGAGCAGCGAAAAAACAGCAACAAGACACTCTCTTGCTTGGTGGAGAAAAGAGCAAGAAAGAGCAATTCATTGAAAGAAACCATTGCCTTAAATAAGGCAATTCGTGCAAAACAAAATACAAACAGATCATTGATCAGAGAAGGAGACACCTCTGCTCCCTGACTTTCTCATGGGCCTTGCAGGTGTTTATCTCTATTATGATTCTTTCTTTTGTGTTTAAAGTAAAGAAAGAGTCTCTGGCCTGGGAAAAATCCTGGCTAGAGGCTGAGAAAGTTTCATGGCCCAAGAAAAATACTTAGAACTTGAGAAAAAGGCCTAGCTAAAATGAGCCCAGGCCTCCAGCAGTGTCCACAACCTGGACTGGGACCGGCTGTGGGGATTGGTTGTGGCTTTAGATCTTCCCAGAGCAGAGCAGCTGCTGGCTGCTGTAAAGTTGTTTCTTGTCAAGGCACGTCAGGCTCCAAAGGCAAAGAGCCCAAGGCTCTCCAGTCCCTGTTCAATCTCTCTGCCAAAATGTCCCGATGGAAGCAGGAGCAGCTCTCTGCTGCAAGAGGTCGAAGCTGCGGCTGGTGCAGAGTCTCCAGAGGCAGATGCTCCCTGGCCTTTCTTCTTCTGAACTTTTCTTCTTCATCTTCCTCTTCTTCTTCTCTCATGTGCTGGTAGTGGTGATGATGATTGTGGTGGAGGAGGACACAGCAAAGAGAGAGGAGTGAAAAAGAGCTCTGACTCCCATACGGGGATTTTTTTTGACAAATTACCCAATGAGCCAAAACCATGAAACTGACAAATTTCTCCTAAGCCTATTAGAATTCCCTAACACTAAAGTCTACATATACCTTGTGCATATGGCCTATCTATTCTATGTGAAGAATATATAAAATATTCCTACTATAATATTATTTTGTCTAGAACTAAGTTTTTAATGTCTCAATGCAGCCACTATTTTATAGTACATTCCACGGCTTTTACTTTTCATAGTATTTAAAACATATTTCTATGAACTTCACACTAAGATTTAAACTTCTACTTCATATTTATGCTACTTAATACTTCTGATTCCTTATACTAAAACTTAGACCTTTATTTCATGTCTGTATGGTTTCCTGTATTTTAATTTCTCAAAATATTTTAAATTTAATTTTTGCATACTGTTCTCCCTCAGACGGAGTCAGAGAGGCTTCTCTGTTCCACTCTCCCACAATTGGGAATGGGGACAGGGACAGAGAGTGGGGACTGGGAAAGGGACATTAGAATGCAAATGAAAACAGGAACAGGGAATGGGAATGGCAATATGGGAACAGAACAGGAAATATGGAAATAGAAATTGGGGAGAAAACATGGAATGGGGATTTAGAATATGGGACAGGGAACAGCCATAGGGATAGGGCAACAGGATTGGGAGTGGGAATATGGGAAGGGGACTGGAAATATAGAAATGGAAATATGGGAATGGGACTGGGATCAGGAATACTAGAAGGGGAACAGGACAGGGAATATGGGACTGGGAATATGTGAACGGTAACCAGGCAGAGAATACAGGACAGGGAATGATACCAGGAATGGGATCTCAACTGGGACAGGGGCAGGAGTGGTGTGAGACAGGAATGGGCTGGGGGCAAGGGCAGTGACAGTGGGGAGAGGAGGATCCTGGACAGGGGACAGCGGGAGCTGGGTCAGGGGGAAACGGGGAGGGTGTCAGGGCAGGGGGTCCTTGATCAGCTGCCCCAGAACCTCTGTCAGCATCTCCCAGTGCAGCCAGAGCTGCTGGGCCTGGGGTGCCCAAAGCCCTGAGCAACCCCCAAGGAAACCTGAACTCCCTGGAACACAGGGTCCCCCACATCCTCTGGAAGATCCCCCTGTGTCTGCAGGCATGTCTTAGTTCAATGTCTTCATTTTTACCGTGGTACTGGTTGTCTGGGAAGGACAAATAGAAAGGTAAAGAAAATCCAGGTCACAGGGAGCCAGCACAAAGCTCTTCCTGCACTCGGGGCACTCACAGGGCTTCTCTCAGTGGAGACGATGCTGGTGTTCGGTCAAGTGAGAGCTCTGTGAGAAGCTCTTCCCACACTCGGGACACTTGTAGGGTCTCTCCCCAGTGTGGATGCGCCGGTGGGTGACAAGGGTGAAGTTTCTCTTGAATCCCTTCCCACAGTCGTGGCAGCAGAAGGGCCTCTCATCCCAGTGAGTGCGATAGTGCTTCAGAAGGCTGGAGCTGCTCTGAAACCTCTTCCTGCATTTATTACACTCGTAGGGTCTCTCCCCAGTGTGGAAACTCTGGTGCTCAGTCAGGTGTGAGCTCTGGATGAATCTCTTCCCACAATCCCCACACTCATAAGGCCGCTCGCCAGTATGGCTCCTCTTGTGCACAATCAGATTTGATATCTGGCTGAATCTCTTCCCACACTCCCCACACTCATAAGGCCTCTCCCCAGTGTGGATTCTCTGGTGCACAGCCTGGCTTGAGCTGCGGCTGAATCTCTTCCCACACTCCCCACACTCGTAGGGCCGTTCCCCTGTGTGGATTCTCTGGTGTCTGATCAGGTCAGATCTCCTCCTGAAGCTCTTCCCACATTCCAAGCACTTGTGGGGCTTCTCCCCATGGTGAAGCTGCTCACGCAGCCCCAGCTCTGAGCTCCGGCCGCCTCCCCGGCCCAGGCTGGCTCTTTCCTGCTGGGATCCCCGGGCTGTGCGTTTGCAGCCCCTCCTGCTGCGGGATCTGCGGGGCTTTTCCTCCCCGTTGCATTCCTGCGCCGTGGAGCCGCTGCAAACGGCCTCTTGCCCGAGGCTGTGCCGCGGGGATTTGTCCTCCCTGCTGTCCGTGCTCAGCTCCTTGTCTGGGGGAGGAAGGACAAGGACAGGATGGGATTTGCCTCCGTGACAGAGGGAAGGGCAAGGAGATCCCCCCAGGGCTGTGCTGCAGCCGGGGTCATGCTGGGCTGGGAGATGGAGCAGGATACAAGGGGAAAGGGGCACTGACTTCCTCCTCACCTGCCTGCGGCTCCCGGGACATCTCCCTCTTCCTCATGTGCTTCTCCTCTTTCTTCTTGGTTCCAAGGTTTGGAAAATCCTGGTTTGGATGGGAAAAACAAGGGCTGAGCATGTTGGGTTTGATGGTGGCTCTGCCCAAGGGCAGCTGGAGCAGTCAGCGCCCCTTTCAGCCTCAGGGACTCGGAGCCAGCTCAGCACCAACCTCCCGCACCCCTCCGCACTGCCAGGGGGTCCCCTGGCTACAGGTTCGCCCTAAAACACTAATTTTACAAAATTAGGATTTTAGTTACCATACTGAAAATAATTAAAAGTTAGAAGTTAGAAGGGAGTATTTATCTGAAACTTAAATAATTACTTGTCTGTCGTTTCATGTTTGCTCAGCTTCACTTACAATAGGTAAAGAAAAACTAGTGAGTTGACCCAAAGGAACATAGACAATGCAACCAGAAACACGTTCTTTGAAAAATTGGACTATTCCCAGAAATCATTTGTATTGTCATTGGTAGAAAACCTGAAGAGTTTAGGGGGAGAAAGATGCACCTTAGTTCCTCCTTTTAAAACCCCTCCCCACAAACATGGCCCCAAACTTAATTTAAGAAGTCAAACATGCATACTTAATAGCTATTCAAACTAATTACCACAGGAAGGAGGGGATGGGAGGGGCTGTCATTATGAATATGTATTTGTTTGAATCCTTTGTAAATAAATAGACTGTGATTACCTGTGATTTTGCAGTGCGTCTTAGAGGATTACCTCACACTGCTGCTCAGCGCTGAATAAACGTACACTCTCTAACTTTAAATTGTTAGATTGTTAAATTGTTAATTTGTCCATCACAGTTAAGTATCGGTATTATACCAATACTCATATTTTGGTCAATCCGTTGGCGACTCTGGTGGGACCCTGTTCTCTCTGACCGAGGGGCCAGCTGGGTTCGGGACCCTTCTAGGGGGCCACTTGGGATCTTCCCAGGAAGAGGGCTCCTTTTCCTCACTGGCACCCCTGGGAGCAGAACTAGAACTGCCGGAGATACGGACAAAAAGGTATGTTTAAAACTTATAGACAGATACCTGTAAGAGAAGCAAACTGGTAAGATGCTGCGAGACGTGGAGAGTACAGTGAAAAAGCCTGAAGTGAATTTGTTTGTAAGTTTCCGCAGAATTTGGTAGTGGTTTGTGTTCCAGGTGGGGCTGTAACAGCAGCAGGAACTCTTGCCCCGTAGTGGGGGATAGCAGCGGGCCGGTTGTGGCTGCCAGGAGCAGAGCTCGAGTGGCAGTGGGTCGGCAGAGCTCGGGCAGTGGCAATAACAGCATTGCCAGTATTGCTGTGGCACAGAAGTGTCACGGTCCGCTCAACCCAAGCGGGAGTCATGATGGTTCGTTCGACTCCAGGGTGCAAAACACAAAAAGCAAGAGACTCAGGTTTATTCAGCAGCAAGCAGCAATGCACTTTATTGCGTGCTACCAATTCAGTTTTGGGATAGAACAGAGACAGATAAAGAGGTAAAGGAAACAAAGTAAAAGGGGAGAGAGAGAGAAAAAGGATGGGGATATATCTACCAACAGATGGGACCCATCCTTATGGTCGTCCGACGATAGATGTGTCTTCAATCTGCTGGGGAGAAAGAGATCTCAAAGTCTTCTTTAAGAAAGTCACTTTTTATAGTCCTTTTCCAAAGTGAATGGTCTCTGGCCAAAAGGTGGAGGATAATATTGTATATGGAAATCGTTGCTCTAAGAAACAGGTGCTGGAACAGGACGCTATAACCACTACCCTGCTCGAGAGCAGTGTACCATGGCAAGCACCAAGCACACCCACAAACTGTCCCCTGGCATCCACCTTGGCCAGTCCAGAACTCGGGTACAGAGCGAGTCGGTGAGGTCCAGGGTCTCAGTCTCTGATGATGGTCGTGAGGCACAATGGGACATGGTTAACGAGGTAAAAGGAGAGAGTGAGACAGAAAGGATGGGATATAGCTACCAACAGACGGGACGCATCCTTGTGGTTGCCTGACAATAGACGCGTCTTTAATCCATTGGGAAGAGAGAGATCTCAAAATCTCTTTAGGAAAGTTACTTTTCATAGTCCTTTTCCAAAGTGAGTGGCCTCTGGCCAAAAGGTGGGAAGATTTATGGACTATTTTGTGTGGAGATCGTAGCCCCATGATGCAGGTGTGGGGCAGGGTGCGATAACCAGCACCCTGCAGCGTCCCATGACAAGCACCAGGCACAGCTACAAACAGCCTTTGGCCCACAAGCATCTACCTCAGCCAGGCCAGAGCTCTGGTTCAGGGCAAGTGGCGCAATCTCAGGCCCCAGTTTCTGATGATGGTTCTGAGGCAGATCAGAGAAAAATTCAGACTGACTCTTACACAGGGGTAGCATCCAGAGCAGAGCAGGCAGTTCTCAAAGACATTGAGAATGAGCATCTCTTCAGATTGCTTTCAAAACTAATTTATTTAGCTTCACATTGTGAGCATCCATTCCATGTGATGCATGTGACGTCACACACCAATTTGCCAGGTGAGATTGCAGGAGGGTAAGGCATACACCCTGCCTGCCCCAGCTAAGAAAGCACAGCTCTCCGACATCTTCCAACAGGCAAAGCTGAGCCACCAGCAATACCATCAGAATGGGCCAGGTCTGATCCATCAGTTCCAGTAAATATGCAGTCAGGCTCGAGCCATTGTGGCCACCTGTCCCAGCTGCCAGCTCCAGGCCATGCCATCACTGGGTATGGGATTAAACCCCCGGGGCCTTGACAGCTGTAAAGTGTGGCAGACAGACATCACACACATTCCCACCTTTGGTTGCCTCAAATATGTTCATGTAAACATTGACACATATTCAGGTGCAGTTTATGCCTCTGCTCACGCAGGAGAAAAGGCTGTGCATGCCAAAGAACACCTAGTGCAAGCCTTTTCAGTGCTGGGGATCCCTAGGGAAATTAAGCAATAATAGCCCAGCATATGCATCCAAGGACTTCCTAGATTTTATCCACCTGTGGTGAGTGGAATATAAAACTGGCATCCCCCACTCCCCCACAGGCCAAGGTGTGATCGAGCGTGCCCATCAGACACCCAAGCAGGTCCTGGAAAGACAGAGCCATTCAAATGTGTGGATGTCTTCACAGCAGAAGCTCTGCAAAACCATGTTTACTATCAATTTTCTAAATTGCTCATTTGAAAATATGAGTCCACCTGTGGTACGTCACTTTAACAGTGGTAATCAGTTCAAATTGTCCCACTCTGCACCAGTCCAGATTAGGGATCCAGAAACTTGGGAAACCAAAGGTCCCTGTGAGCTCTTTACCTGGGGGTGGGTTATGCATGTGTAGCCACTCCCTCAGGCCATCGGTGGATTCCCCAGAAGTGGGTGAAACCTCTTGTCCCCAAGCATCCAGCTCTGGCAGAAGGGGATAAGCAAGCAGCCGCTGCTTCAAAAAGAAGACGCCAATGGAAAGAGGACAGAAAATCTTCCCAAGATGTGGCTACATTCCAGCAGACACAGAGACTTTTAGCAAGCTTTAAAAATGTTTGGTTTTCCTTTTAGAGAAAACCTGATGCATTTCTTTTAACTTGGTTAAACAAAAAATAGGGAGATGTTGTATTTCACTGCATGTTTTGTACTGTAGTCCACTAAATTCTGTGAAATTGGTTCAGCCCTCCCTTAGCCCGTCCCCACCAGGTCAGCCCCACTGGCTGCAACTCGGTTTCCCCTCCCCTGACCTATGATTTGAAATTCCTCACCACTCCTTTGTTTGCCCTCTTTTTCCCCTGCACCCCTTCATGAATAAAGCTTGGATTATCCTGGAAAGAAGAGCTTCCTTGGTCTTTTGCTTTCTCTATGCCAAATTCCCTCCATCTCTGACTCAGAGGTAGCCAGAAGAATGGTCAGAGAGTGGGGAGGATCACGGCACTGCAGCCCCATCAGACTCTCCCTCTTTAAAGCAGGGGGAGAGTTGAGGGTTTCTCACCAGCTGAGGAAAAGTGCTCCTTCAGCATCTCCTCCATCTCCTTCACTAGAACCCCCATCCACTCCAGGTGGTTCCTTTCTGCAGTGGGCTGTGGGGCATGGTCAGGGCCTGGGGCAGCATCCCTAGTCTCTGGGGCAGGGTCTGGCTCTAGGGCAGCATCAGGCTTTAGGGCAGCATCCCTATTTCCTGGGTTAGGTATCAGGGTTGTTATCCTAGTCAATCCCCCCTTATCTTTGAATGCTAATTAGAACACGCCTATCAGCAACACCAGCCACTGTGTGATATCATTAGCATTTAAAGTGGATCTGAACTCCTTGAAAACTGGTGAGGTGGACTCAAAAAACTGGGTGATGGGTTGGGGGAAGATTTCCCCTGCTGTCACTTCCTCACAGTAAGTGCCATTATTGAAGTAACTCCAAAGCGACACACTTAGAGTGTGATACCTCTAGATCCATGTGACTATGTTCCAGAGGAAGTTAAAAGTCCATCACTGCCTCACCTGATCAACCCACCAAATGAATGGGATAATAGCTACAGTAATTTTGGTGAGGGGACCCATGCTCAAATAAGGGCTTGCAAATGGGAGAGATGTACCTGTGATCACATGGAGCCCAAGCCAGATTAACCTGGACAATATGGTGCCACCTAACACAAAACCTTAGGTAACTCAAGAACTGTTATTCCTTTTTTCACCTTGCTCTCAATGCCCTCAGACCCCACTGTCTGGGCACCAAAATCTGTCCTGGTTTGGATGACAGGTATTTGCCAAGAACAGCAGGAGCTCCTTCCAGGATGGAGAATGTAAACCCCCTCCCTCCTAATTGTTATAATTTTGCAATCAGGGGCCCTCAGGCAGAGGTATGGGGGTAGGAGGACCAGCTCTTTACTAATATATCTAACCAGAAAACAAAAACAACAGCAGCTATGAAAATGAACAAGAAACAGAACAGCAACTCAGCTCCAGTCCTTTTTGGCCACAGACACTTTTCCTGTACTCAGTGCCAGTGGTGGGTGCAGGGCAGGTCCCACACAGCTGTGGAAGGCTGGGACAATGTCAGCAATGTCCCAGATGGGAGAAGGGATGGAGGAAGGACTCCCCGCTCACCACAGGGGTTGTGGCACTCGGCTGCATGTGCAGAGGCAGCAGCTGGAGAGGGGCAGGCAGCAGTGCAGTGTCCCACAGCAGAGAACCTGACTCCTGGTGTTGGGATGGCAGGGGTGGAAGTGAGCAGCCCCCAGACATCTTCCTCTGGCCCCACCAGCGAGCACAAGGGCCAGACCCTGCCCAGCTACTCCCCATCTCTTTTGTCACTTGCCATCATGAGCTAGGGTGCAGCACAACAAGCTTTCTTAGCATCATAACAGGGAAAATTCCACAGAGAGAAAAAGGAAGGGAACAAACCCCAACCCCCAACACAGCCACAGTAGCCTTAGTTGAAGGGCCCCTGTTTAGATAAGGGCCTGCAAATGGGAGAAATATAGCCACAACCACGTGCCACCTGAACCAGGGCAAGCCAGACCACATGATGCCACCTGAGGTTTTATATCCAGCACACAGAGCCCATAGTGAGGATATCTAACTGCAACAAAAATTGGTTAAATTGCAAAGCGAAACAGCAAATGGAGAATGTTGTGAACATTTTACTAAAAAAAGTGTGAGAGAATCATCCCTCTCCCCACTCCAACATGTGAGGTGTTGCATAGGGTGTATTAGAGCACTGGGGTGCTAGTCTAGAGAAATCAGCTGGGAAATCAAGTATTTGATGATTTCATTAGAGAAAAGTGGTCAATTGATGCAGCCCTGGCTGGAGGGAGTGCCCAAAAATGGGGAAAAGATAGAAAGACACCAGAACAAATCCTATAACACTATGGACCAGCCCCTGGGAACCTTAATGAATTCACATGAGGAGAAAAAAAATTCTCCAATATTTTGTGCAGCATAATTAGATTAAAAACGAAATATTATTCTCATTCTTACTATTATGATTAATGTTCATACTATAATTACTGTTGAAGTTGTTGCTGTTATTACTGCTATTATTATGATTATTGTTATGTACTAAGGAATACATTATCAGTCCTCGAAATAACAATCAATTGGCCACCTCCAGCTCCTGACCTTCCTGCTGACAAATCCAGGGAAATGAAGAACAGGACATTTCACCATGGGATGGGATCACATTACCTATTCACAGAAGAAGGAGAAGTTTGTGGAAAATTAAATGACTCAAACTGCTGTTTCCAAAGAGATGATAACTGAGAAGTGGTAAAACAGGTCACAAAGGAAACAAGAAAGTAGATCACGCACCAGTCCAAACAGGGACAGAATGGCAATGGGACACGTTTTCGTGCTTCCCTGGCAGACCATGGGTTAAATGAATGCTGTTCCTCCTCTGATGTGCTGCAGCAACTCTCATCTTTTTCCCATGCAGACACCTTGCTGAGTGCAGCTCATTCAGCAGCTGAGCAAGGGGATGCAGGTGGCAGCCAGGCCTGATCCAGAAACGGCTACAAAAGGACAGGGAGTGAGGGACTGAGAATAATCCCAAAATCAAGAAACACACAGGAAGAAAAATACAGCGTCAGTGAGTGAAATTGCCTTGGAGATAGAGCCAAAAACGTGTACATGAGAAAGCAATGTGAGGAATCTTCACTTCAGAAAATGTTATTAATTCACACGGACTGCTGCTCACCCAACATCCTGCTCAATTCCTGAACTTCGAGAAGGAGAAACACTTAACAAAGCCACAAAAATCGGATGTTATACTAAAGGAGGGGTGCATAATAAGGAGGACATTGAGAGGGATTGAGAGGAATGTTACATTTGTCTTTACAAACAAACTGTAGATCTGTTGGTAGGTAAAGTTAGCACCTATAGATAAAAGAAACAATGGGAGGGATTACACTGATTGATGAATGGAAAAAGAGATTTGCCTTTACAAACAAACTGTAGATTTGCTGGTTAATAAAATTGGGTAACAGAAGATGAAAGAAGCAACGGGGAGGGGGAAAACTGAATTCTACAAGAATTAAAAATTAAAAGGGAGGGTTATACATTAGAGGGGAATGTCAGGTGTCAGGCGTTCCGGGAAGTCTGTGCCTCTTGAGTACCTCAGCCAATGGGGAAAGAGAGAGGGAAAAGCGGCCGGGAAATTACGATAAAAAGGGAGGCTGCGTCCTCCAAAATTTGAGAGATCCCAGGGGAATGCCCCATGGCCTCTCCCTTTATTCGAATAAAGCAAAAAGGACTCCTCTGTCTCCTTTTTGGACATAAACCTCTGGTGTTTGTGGATTAATTTCCCTTACAAATTGGGGGCTCATCCGGGATATTTCCACCGTCCGGGGCGGCAGGCAGCGGTGGAGCTGAAGGCGGGCCTCACCCAGTTTCGGTGATCAGCTCCCCGGGGTGCCGGCTGGCACCGGGCGATCGATTGGGTTCCCGAGACTGTCCAGGAGACAGACGAGTGGCGGACCAGAGGGGTCCGTGAAGAGTCCGCAGGGAAGGACCACTGAAAATCTCACCGGTGAGTAAAATGGGATCCTCGGGGAGCAAACCTGGGAGGGCGCCTATGGAGGGCAGCACAGGTACACCTGGGAGGGCGCCCATGGAGGGCAGTACAGGTGAAACGGGGAACCCATGGAGGGTTGGAAGGGTGAAGCCGGGAAAGGGACACTGCAAAAAGGATCCCATAATACCCCCGGAGAGTCCCTTGGGGAGAATGCTGAGGTCTTGGGACAGATTGTGTGTTCACCCAGGAGTAACTAGGGAAATAATGGTAAAATATTGCTATTTTGTGTGGCCGGAGTATAAATTGGAAAAGGGGCTTTTGTGGCCATGTTATGGATCAGATAAAATTCATTTGTGTCGTATTCTGTGGAGGTATTTAGAGGAGAATTGGAAAGGATGGATTGAAAGGGAATGTGGATTAATATGGGTTAGACAAGCAACAGGAGAAATCTATGTGTTAAGAAAAAGAAATGGAGAAGAGGAAAAAGGAGAGGAGGACGAAAATGGTGATGATTGGGATGTTTTTCAGCACCTTCCCCCGCCTTGTCCTCTGGTGTTGCCAGCTGACCCAGGGCCAGCTGCAGGTCCCCTGTATCCTCAAGTCCCAGAGCAAAGGGATCATGGAAATGTTATTCCTACAGCCCCACCTGAGAATAACGATGTTACAGGGGGAAGGGAGCAGCATGTGGTATCACCCCCTAGAACTAGAAGAGGAACCCAATTTAGGGCATCAGAAACCCCCCAAGAGACAGGGGTACACCAGATGCCACTCCGTCAAGTTCCTTTGGGGGGTCAAGGAGGAGGATTTGGGTTTGTGATTGTACCACTTACTACCCAGGATATAAGAGGGTTGAAAAAAGAATTACCCCCGTATTTAGATGATCCAATAGGGGTGGGGGAAAAGATAGAAGAATATTTGGGAAATGCGGATTATACATGGAAGGATTGGGATTTTCTGTTGGGAATTTTGTTTGGGTCATCAGAGAAACGAATGATTTTGCAGAAAGCTCGGCAGGTGTGGGAGGATGAACATCCACAAGCAGCAGGGGGGGCTGGACCCAATGCTCCTACTGTGGATGATGCTATCCCCCAGGCAGACCCTCAGTGGGACCCAAATAACCAGGTTAGCTTGGCTCGCCTCCGTGATTACCGTGCTTATCTGATCAGGGCAATCAAGTCAGCTGCTCCCAAAGCTAACAATGTAGCTAAGGCTATGTCGATAGAACAGGATAAACAGGAAAGTCCCTCTCACTGGTTGGAGAGGATTACGGATGCCTTGAGGAAACATGGGGGGATGGATCCTGAGGGGCCAGCCTTTGACACATTGCTGAAAGTACAATTTGTTACTAAGGCTTGGCCTGATATAAGGAAAGGAGTACAAAAAGATGAAGAGTGGCAAAATAAGCCTCTGGAAGAATTGGTTAGAAAAGCACAGCAGATATATGTAAGAAGGGATGAGGAAAAGGCAAAGGCTAAGGCAAAGATGATGGCAGAGTTTTTGCAACCCCGGAGGAATAAACCGCAGGGTCCAAGGGGTCCTCCAGGACAGAGGGGCCGGGGTCGGCCACAGGGAAGTGGCAGAGGCATTCCCTCTTTGGCAGGGGAAAGCCAACCCAAACCGCGGCTGGGGAGGAACCAGTGTGCTATTTGCAGGGCAGAAGGGCATTGGAAAAATGAGTGCCCGCAGAAGCAGCTGGACCCTCAGGAGGAAGAAGTCCAGAGGATAATGGAAATGGATTGTTAGGGGTGTCAGGGGCTCCTATTATATCAAGGACCCACCACTCAGGAGCCCTTGATAACTTTTAAGGTGGGTCCGGATCGAGAGGAGGTGTGTTTTTTGGTAGACACAGGGGCCTCCCGATCCACCTTAAATTTTATACCTAGGGGGGGAAAATTGTCAAAAAGATCTGTGGTTATTCAAGGAGTGAGTGGAAAGGATGAGCGAGTGTATTTTATACAACCACTGTTAATCGATGTGGGGGACAGGTTTGAACTGCATGAATTCCTGTTTGTTCCTAATTGTGATTGTAATTTACTGGGAAGAGATCTGATGGCTAGAATGGGAATGCAAATTAGTATTGTAAGAAGTGAAACGGAGTCCAAAACGGTAGTATCTTTGTGTAAAATATCTGAGAAGGCTTATACTGAAATAAATCCGGAAGTGTGGGCAGCCCCAGGGAAATATGGAAAACTAGATATAGAACCTCTCCAAATTACTTTAAAGCAACCGGGACAAGTGGTGTCTAAAAAGCAATATCCTCTTTCAAGAGAGGGAAAGAAGGGGTTACAGCCTGTCATTGAGTCCCTGCTAAAAGCAGGTCTTTTGGAGCCGTGTATGTCTCCTTATAATACCCCTATCCTGCCGGTTAAGAAACCAGATGGAACATATAGAATAGTGCAGGATTTAAGAATAATAAATGAAATTGTCAAACCAAGGTATCCCACAGTTCCGGATCCATATACCATCCTGAATCAGATCCCTTCCTCACATCGGTATTACTCTGTACTGGATTTGAAGGATGCTTTCTGGGGGTGTCCGATTACAGAAGATAGTAAACAATATTTTGCCTTTGAATGGGAACAGGAGGAAGGAGGGAAGATGATAAAACAACAGTTGACATGGACAGTCCTTCCCCAGGGATATACAGAGTCACCGGTCTTGTTTGGACAAGCTTTGCAGAAAATATTAAGAGAGTTTACTCCACCCTCCGGAGTTAAGCTGTTGCAGTATGTTGATGATTTGCTGTTATCAGGAGAGCAAGAAGAGGTGGTTGAAGAGGCTACTGTAAAATTGCTTAATTTCCTTGCAAAAAAGGGACTTAGAGTGTCCAAAAAGAAAGCTCAGTTAGTAGAAAAGAAGGTCAAATATTTGGGACACATTCTAACTGAGGGGTTACGGTGTATTGACCCAGAAAGAATAAAAGGGATTTTGCAAATACCATTACCCCAGACTAAAAAGGAGCTATGGCAATTTTTAGGGTTGGTGGGGTACTGTAGAGCCTGGATCGAGGATTTTTCTGTTGTGGCTAGACCTTTATATAACTTCTTAACCCAAAGCAGTCCTAATGTCGTGGTATGGACCCCGGAAGGAGAACAAAGCTTTAGAAAATTAAAAGACAAATTAGTTAACGCCCCCGTCTTAGCACTTCCAGATGCAGAAAAGGAATTTCAACTACATGTGGATGTTAAATTGGGACATGCTAAAGGAATTTTGGTACAAGAGCATGGAGGGACACGAAGACCTGTCGCCTATTTCTCTAAATTGTTAGACGCAGTGGCCAGAGGCTGGCCCCATTGTCTGCAGAACTGTGCAGCCACAGCTCTGATGGTGGCTGAGGCGCGAAAGCTGACAAGGGGAGGGTATCTAATTGTAAAGGTTTCACATCAGATTAAAGCTCTGTTAACTGAGAGAGCCTCTAAGTGGATGACGAGCGCTCGATTATTACAGTATGAATCTTGTTTAATGGAACAGGAGGATTTAGAATTTAAAAATGGGGAAAATTTTAATCCAGCCTCCTGCTTGAATGGCCCCGAAGAAAGGGGGAGACAGGAGGAAAGCCATGATTGTATCCAGGTTATAGATCTCCAGACTAGAGCTAGGGAAGATTTGAGAGATAATCCCTGGCCTGAGGGAGAGAATGTGTTCATCGATGGGTCATCAAGAGTAATAAACGGGAAGCGTTTTACAGGATACTCTATCGTGAATGGCAAACAATTAAAGGAAGGGGGGAGGTTACCGCCCACCTGGTCAGCCCAGACAGCTGAGCTGTATGCGCTGATCAGAGCCTGTGAGTTATACCGGGATAAGACAGTGAACGTTTTTACCGATTCTAAATATGCTTATGGGGTGATACATGCATTTGGGAAACTGTGGGAAGAACGAGGTTTATTAAATTCTAGGGGAAAGACGTTAGCCCATGAAAACTTAGTCTCTCGCCTATTGGAGGTAGTGAATTTACCAAAGAGGGTGGCAATAATCCACGTTAAGGGGCATCAGGCAGGGTACTCAGAGGAGGCAATAGGAAACCGATTGGCTGATGAGGAGGCTCGGAAAGCTGCATTGTTGCCAGAAATCTCTAAGATCCTCCCCTTACTCCCAGTAACTGCACCACTGCCAGAGAAACTGTCTTTTCCACCAGAAGAACTCGAGATAATTAAAAAGAGTGGGGCAGAAGAAAGAGGAAACAATTGGTTTACAAGGGATGGGAGGCAGTGGATTCCAAAAGCCCTGGCCTTACAATTGTTAAAACAACTTCATGAAGGGAGTCATTGGGGCTCTCGAGGGTTGGCAGAAGCCTTCCTAAAAATGTATGCTTCTGTGGGTCTTTTTAGCTTGGCAAAACGAGCTATTGAGGGTTGTTTGACTTGTGCTAAAACCAATAACAAGGTTACAAAGAAACTTGCCAGGGGAGGGAGGCCTTGGGCTGTACGTCCCTTCCAGAGATGTCAGGTGGATTTTACTGAAATGCCCTGAGTGGCAAGGTTTAAATATCTTCTGGTAATAGTATGTCAATTAACAGGCTGGCCAGAAGCATTCCCTACTGTTTCAGCAACTACAGGATCAGTTGTTAAAGTATTTCTGGAACAAATAATTCCAAGATATGGAATTGTGGAAGCAATAGACTCAGATAGGGGAACTCATTTTACAGGAAAAATTCTTCAAGGAGTTATGGCTGCTTTAGGGATACAATGGAACCTGCACACCCCCTGGCACCCCCAAAGTTCGGGTCGGGTTGAAAGAATGAATGGAGAAATAAAGAAACACCTTCTGAAGCTGGTGATAGAAACCAAGATGCCTTGGGTACGGCTCCTGCCCCTGGCTTTGGCAAGAATAAGGGCCAGACCCAGGGAAGATATTCAATTATCTCCCTTTGAGTTAATGTTTGGAATTCCTTATCCTTGCAACTCTCAGCCTAGTGGGGGGATAGAGATAAGTGATGTGTATTTGAAACATTATGTGTCTCGGGTACTGTCTCTTGTGAAATCTCTTCGACAGGAGGCTCAGCTGGCACAGACTCTGCCTTTGGACTTTGCTGTTCACAACATCCAGCCAGGAGATTGGGTCCTAGTTAAGGAGTATAAAGAAGCACCGCTGGTGGTGAAGTGGCGTGGACCTTTCCAGGTGTTGCTGACCACAGAAACAGCCGTCAAGACAGCTGAACACGGGTGGACCCATCACACTCGGGTCAAGGTCTCTAAGGCCCCAGAGATTTGGACATCTCAGCTGGAGGAGAAGGACGGGAAGCCACGACTGACACTCCGCAGGGGCGGACTGGAGCAGTAGCAAGTGCGTCGACATCGAGGGAAGCCTCGTGTGCCTACCCACGGACTGCCTGCTGAAATAAGTTTGTGTGGGCATCCCACCTCTCAGATCTCCAGTCACTGGGGGGCCAGCCCTTTGCTGTCACTGTTTTCCTTTACATTAAGCTGTTTCTGTGCCTTCACTCACCACAGGTGCAGAAGACAACGTGAAAGTAAAAATTAGGTTAGGGAATTACATAACCCAGTTAGAATGTTTCTCTTATTGATCTTACCTTTATACTGTCAGTTAGGATGGGGCCAGGAATGGGAAAATAAGTTTTTAACCTTAGGAGAAGAAGTAGCAAAAACCTTTAACCTTAGCAATTGCTGGGTCTGTGGGGGGCCAGGAGGATCTGAAAACTGGCCATGGGTGGCCAGCCCAGTCGAACCTAAATGGTGGGTTAGCACCCTGAGTGAAGTCCATAATGGAACAGGATTCTGGGATGAAGAAGGAAGTCCATGGCGGCTTCATTCTTCTAAAAGAGGCACTTATTGTCTAAATAGAACAGGAAGCATATACGTGGGGAAAAGTGTTTGTAACTGGACTTTATCTTTGGGTTTAGATTGTTGGACCCCCAAATGCCTTCCTTATGATTGTTCCAGATATCAAGGTAGATGGAATCAAACTCATGTTAAGCTCTCAAATGGTAGCTGGGTAAAGTGTTCCTACCATACTTACCAGAAAGATTTGGAAGGCTGTAAAGCAGTGGGGAGGGATAAGTTTTTTGACTCCTTATTTTTAAGCTGCCCCCGAGATAATTCCACAAGTAGGACACATGTTGTTCGTGACTATCAGTGGAAGTGGCAACACCAGAATGGAACTCGAACTCTTTTTAGCAGGTTCTGGTCCCAATCTAATAAAACAGATCTGGGATGTAACTGCAGCTGGAAACCTCATGTGGGAGCATGGAAGTGCAAATACTGTGATTCTTATGGTGGGGCAACTATTCTTGGGGGACCACTAGGCCCAGGAAGTAAGCTGTATTTTGACCCCCCAGTAGATCATGAAAATTGGGAAGGTCCCTTTGCCAACGGGACGTGGGCATTAAAGGGGCATTACTGGATTTGTGGCCAATATGCCTATCGCAGGTTACCCCCAAACTGGTCAGGAATATGTTATGTGGGGTATATCAGACCTCTGTTCTTTCTGCTACCACAAGTTCAGGGAAACCAGTTAGGAATCAAGGTATATGATGATCTAATCAGGGAAAAACGGTCAATTGATGTATCTTTGGCTGGGGGGAGCAGCCAAAAGTGGGGTGATAATGAATGGCCACCTGAACGAATCATACAACACTATGGCCCAGCCACTTGGAATCCTAGTGAATTAATATCAGGTGCCCGAGAACCCATTTATAATTTAAATCGGATAATCAGGTTACAAGCTGTCTTTGAAATAGTAAGTAACCAGACAGCTACAGCTCTTGACCTTCTTGCTGACCAATCTACTCAGATGAGAAATGCAATATTTCAACACCGGATGGTATTAGACTACTTATTAGCAGAAGAAGGGGGCGTGTGTGGTAAATTAAATGACTCAAACTGCTGTTTGCAAATAGATGACAATGGAAAGGTGGTGAAACAAATAGCAAAAGGAATAAGAAAGTTAGCTCATGTACCTGTCCAAACATGGAAAGGATGGGAATGGGACATGTTTTCATGGCTACCTGGTGGACTGTGGGTTAAACAACTGCTTTTTTTCCTCTTATGTGCTGTAGCAACTCTAATCTTTTTACCATGCATGATCCCTTGCTTAATACAACTTATTCAACATGTGATCAAGGGGATGCAAGTTATAGCCATACCTACTGACCCAGAGATAGCTACAAAAGGACAGAAATTAATGTCATTGCAAATAATTGCAAAACCAAAAAGGACACAAGAACAAGAAATTAAGACAATGATAGCTAAAGTTTGTAAAGACAATTACTAAAAATAAAAGAGGAGGGATTGAGAGGGATTGAGAGGAATGTTACATTTGTCTTTACAAACAAACTGTAGATCTGTTGGTAGGTAAAGTTAGCACCTATAGATAAAAGAAACAATGGGAGGGATTACACTGATTGATGAATGGAAAAAGAGATTTGCCTTTACAAACAAACTGTAGATTTGCTGGTTAATAAAATTGGGTAACAGAAGATGAAAGAAGCAACGGGGAGGGGGAAAACTGAATTCTACAAGAATTAAAAATTAAAAGGGAGGGTTATACATTAGAGGGGAATGTCAGGTGTCAGGCGTTCCGGGAAGTCTGTGCCTCTTGAGTACCTCAGCCAATGGGGAAAGAGAGAGGGAAAAGCGGCCGGGAAATTACGATAAAAAGGGAGGCTGCGTCCTCCAAAATTTGAGAGATCCCAGGGGAATGCCCCATGGCCTCTCCCTTTATTCGAATAAAGCAAAAAGGACTCCTCTGTCTCCTTTTTGGACATAAACCTCTGGTGTTTGTGGATTAATTTCCCTTACAACATGCAGCAGGCGGATTGGGAAACCTGGACCTTCCAAGTGTCTTTTTTTTTTTCGGGAAAGGGAGAGGGAGATGCAGCCCAGAAAATGAGGGTAAAAAGGAGGCTGCGATTTAGAAACAGCAAGACAAATGCCCATAGCCTCTCCCTTTGTTCATTAATAAAGTCACTTTTACAGGACTCCTCTGTCTCCTTTGTGTTACACAAACCTCTGGCCACGTGAATTTTCCCGCACAGCCCCGGGGCCTCTCTCAAACATCCCTTGCCCGGCTCGGACTCCTGCCGGGGCTCCAGGTGGGTCCGGGCTCCATCCCAGACTCACTCCCAGCTCCCACCGCCCGCAGCTCCCGCTCACCCCGAGCTCCCGGCGGTTCAGGGCAGCAGCGGCTCCTTGGCCCGATGCCCGAGCCGGGCCCAGTGCCGGAGCCGCTGCTCAGACGAGGGTTCCGAGCAATGGCGGAGTGCGGGAAAGGAACGAGAGTCCATGAGGTGCTCAGAGCCCGCCCCTCGCTGCTATTGGCTGATTCTGACGTCACTCCTCCTTCTCGCGTGCTGATTGAGCAAAACCGGGGCGAGCCCGACCCTGGTTCCGCCGCCAGGACGCTCCTGCCGCAGCAAAGGCACCATTTCTAGAGCTCCTGTGGGGCCCGGCAGTGGTGACAGTGGCCGGAGCCCGTGAGGCGGCGGCGGAGCTCGGAGGCGGCCCCAGCGCCCTGGGAGCCGCGTTCGGTTCCTCGGTGGCTCGGAGCTCGCTGCGGGCGGAGGGTGCGGCCGGGGGCTCTAGTGGATTCGTTGTGCCGTGCTCGGCCCGCGTTCCCCCCGGGCTGAGGGCGCTGCGGGTGCGGCTGCCCGCGGTCTCCTTCCCGCCAGGGCCTCGGGGGTACCACAGAGGTGGCGGTACCGTCCCCGGGATGCTGCGCTGGGGCCGCCTCCGAGTTTCGCCGCCGCCTCACCGGGCTCCGGCCGCTGCCGCTGTCTTGGTCCCGCACAGACACTACAGCAATGGCGACTTTGCAGCCCTGCCAGCTCTGGGCCCTGCTGGGCAGGAGGGTCTCTGTGTGCCACCAGCAGCTGGGGCCTCAGGCACTGCTCTCTCCACAGTCACCCTGCTGCAGCTCCAGCATCCCGGCCAAGAAGGCGCGACTCTCCCTCGGCCCCAGGGAGCCCAAGGACCATCCGGTTTGGCAGCTCTCAGACGTGGCCCCGGCAGCAGCAGTGGCCAGGAAAGCAGAGCACCAGCCCTGCGTGCCTCCCCCATGGCCCCCCAGCCCCGCCCTGAAGTGGAAGCCCCTCGAGATCCCCTCACCTCCTCCCATGCTGAGCCAGCCGTGCTGGTCCAGCTACGACTGAAACTGGGCCAGCCACTCAGGACATGGGCCAACAGCAGCTTGGAGCATCTGCTCTTCTCTACAAACACGTGTTACCTATGGGTAACATACAGAGGCAGTGAATGAAGGAATTGAGTCCACCATCAGCAAATTTGCAGGTGACACCAAGCTGGGTGTGAGTGTGGACCTGCTGGAAGGTAGGAGGGCTCTGCAGAGGGACCCTGACAGACTGGATCCAGGGCCCAAATCTAAGAAAGTGAGGTTTAACAAGACCAAGTGCCAGGTCCTGCACTTTGTCCACAACAACCCCTGCAGTGCTACAGGCTGGGGACAGAGTGGCTGGAGAGTGGACAGGCAGAAAGGGACCTGGGGGCACTGATGGACAGCAGGCTGGACATGAGCCAGCAGAGTGCCCAGGTGGCTGTAAAGGCCAGTGGCACCCGGCCTGGATCAGGAGTGGTGTGGCCAGTAGGAGCAGAGCTGCCAGCACTGATCTGCCCCCAGCTCTGCATACAGACATTGCTACTGCAGCTTCAGAAAAGGGAACAGAAGGGGAATCTCCAGTGAAAACTTTTCTGAGAGATTGTTTAATTCATTCAAAGCCACTGAGAGCACAGCCCCTCACTGACATTTTGTGGCTATTAAAAAGGTGGAAAGAATAAAAATAAGAAATGACACAAACAATGGCCTTCCTTTGTGGATAATATTAAAAAACTAAGATAGAGGGAAAAAAAACCCAACACAACCAAACAGAAAAATTCTATCAAAAATGACTTTTATTACAAGTGACTGGAAGAAACTGGCCAGCAGTTTTGTGTTCCTGAAACCATCTAGTCATCAGTCTCCACACTGCAGCCTTGAGCTCCTGGTTCCTCAGGCTGTAGATGAGGGGGTTCAGGGCTAGAGGCACCACTGAGTACAGAACTGACAGTGCCAGATCCAGGGATGGGGAGGACACGGAGGGGAGCTACAGATAGGCAAACATGACGGTGCTGACAAGCAGGGAAAGCACAGCCAGGTGAGGGAGGCAAGTGGAAAAGGTTTTGCTGTCCCTGCTCAGAGGGGTTTGGTGTCTGCCCTTCCCAAGTGCTCAGGACCCTCTGGGATGGCTCTGCCCTTTCCAAGCGGTTTGTTAACCATTTCATCATTCTCCAATTCATGATGTAAAAGATTGCTGATAAAACAAAACCAATCAAAACCAAAATCAAGAGAACAATGATGGGATGATACAATTTGTTCAGGACACCTGTAGCAGTAGGTGACCACCCAAAAAGACTATCCTACCACCTGTGTTCGGCATCTCTCTTTACTCTTTCCAGAGCACAGCGTATTTCTTTTATATTTTGATGAACCATAATTAAGGGGGTTTTGTCCGTTTTCTTAATCATTTTCAAAATTTCGACAAAATCTTGGTGAAGCAACAATTGCTTTATCAGAGTGAGGTTCATCCCAATGGGAGTAGGGAATGGTGGATCAGTGTGTAATTGGATTGTAGAAGGTGATGTGAGGGGCTACAAAAGAAAAATCACATCCTGCAATTTTAGCAAAATTACAGACAAAAATTTGAAAGATTTTTAGTACTCATTACCAAATCTTCTGTGAAAACACTATCACAAGCAGTTCTTAAGCATGCACACCCATTGCCCATATGCACCAGTACTGTTTCAGGAATCTCGTTTAGATGAATTTCAAAGTTACAAACATTTTGTTCTGTGTCTAAGCAAATATCTTGAGCTCTGATTGCATCACTTTCACAGATAAACCCTTGTTATTCCTGTACAATACAAGTTTCCAGATAACAGTTTGCCATTTCTCACCAATTTGACGGGCCCATTCTGTATTCTCAAAAGGATAGAGAATAGCTCCATCATGATTCAGCCCTGATGCAATGATAGAGAATATTGAATGCACTGAAGCATTACGTATCCTCAGTACAAAGGCTGTGGCTGTCTTTGTGCTGTGGTCATAGGTAAAATTTATCAAGTTCCATTAAGATTGGAATTATCTTTCAAAATCAGTGGCACTATCCCAAGATTATTCTTCGAACTTCAGTAGGAACAGTGTCTTCTTCACCTTCTCTTATAACTGAGGCAGCAACTGACAGCATCCACAATTGAGCCTGGATACAGCTGAAGGCTAAAGAGATGTTATTTTGCGTAGCACTGAGTGCATCAATTGTCAATTTTTGGTCATTCACATTTACTTTTCCCAATTTGGTAATATGTTTGATAACAACCACTGTGGGGTTGCTAAGGTTGTTAAGGATGACTGCAGTGGTTGTTGTAATTTGGTTTGACCTCCAGTTGTGGTAGCCAATTTATTCATTAGTACTTCTGAATCAATACTATTCAAAATTCCCAATCTTATTCCCACAATACAGGTTATGTCTCTTGTTGTACGTTTCTTAGAAGGATCCTGCTTCTGCAATCAGGTTGTCCAACCCTCAAAAGAGGTTTGCAGAAAAGGCCAACAAGCTGGCTGAACTTCTGAGACATTGCTTTGCATCAACAATTTAATTTGTTTAAGACACTATGCCAGGTTAAACAGTGTTTGTTGTTGGCCAGTTTCCCTAATTACATATGGTCCAATGTAAAAAAAATTCCGGGCTCGGCATAACTGGTGGCTGGGTGGTAGGTGTTGCAACATTAACACTGAGTTCTCCCCAGTATTTTGTATTGTTTTTACCACACATGATTTTATGGGAAAATTGTGCAGCAGTTTAACCAACAATTCTGATTTTGGATTTCGCAGGGCTGTGAGGTTCTGTGCCATGACTGTATACAGGTTCCATGAGGGATCCAGCAATTAATCTATACGTTATTGTGACATCATCACCTCGTGTTACTGTGAAGGAAGGGAAAACATGTTAGTCATTCAACACTAGGGGGGCTTACACCATGGCATATAGTAACCGCAGTCAGTGTGGGTTTTGCCACAGCAAAATGGGTAAGTTAGACCTTTCAGGCCTGACTTATCTGCTGGATCATTTTGCCAATTACACGTTACATAAATTGATTTGGTTAAAGTAAGTTATACTAGCAGTCAGTAGGTTGGTCTCTGCAAAGCTTTGTAATCTCAACATTGTTGGTACTGAGGTCCAAGGTATAATTACCAATATTTTTCTGGCGACAACACAATATAAGTGGGGTTTGTTTGCTACACTGTCATAGGGCAGAGTTTTGCCATGATGTTGGAGTGCAAATTGCTTGTCACATCTGTTTCTAGCAAATTTACAGTGATCGCAATGGTGGAATCTTTCTCGTAAAGACATTTTTCCACTTTCCTGCATCCTACCTTAATTTACTTGCCAATTGTTCCAGTTAATACTCTGGTCCAGTCACTCTTGTCCTAACCAACCAGTCCCTTGCACGGTACACCTCTGAGATATGCAGTACCACGGGCGATGAGTCACTGGGTCGCTGTGATCTCTGGGGGAGGGTCCTAGAGCACTGGTGTACCTGACGGTTGCTTAGACCACAGCCATCAGCTGAGATCGGGCCATGGTGTTGTGGTAGGATGCAGAGAAGTACCAGTAGTGTTATCATGGTTTATCTGGTTGTCATGTCCCTCAGCATTCTTTCTATGAAAGTAAACACAACAGAGTCTGCCACCAATAGGCAGGAGATTAAAATTATCCAATTATCCACTATCCAACATGTGCTTATCTGAAATTCCTTTCCCAGAGCACTGGTGACTACCCATGTATATTTATTCAAGGGTGTTTTCAGCACTAGTGGTACTTCCCTTACAGCAGGGAGATCCACTAGAACAGGTTGCCCAGGGTAGTGTGCCGGATTCTTGGGATCATTCGGTCTCCATAGTGCAGGAATTATGCATGGGGCTTTTGGACAAAAGGCAGTTATTTTGGGATACCCATTTACTCCCCATGTTTCATTTATACCTTTTATAGCTTTCCATAACTGCAGATCCCAGCCAGCCTCCTGTGGTTTAAGGAGTCATTTAAGGAGACCATTGGTCCTTTCTACAATTCCGTTAGCTTGGGGGTAGTAAGGGGTATGAAAAGCCCATTTTATTCCTTCATCCTTTGCCCAATCCTGTACTACTTTAGCAGTGAAGTGGGACCCATTATCAAATTGAATTTCCTGTGGTTTTGGGAAAGTCCCAAGCCACTCTTGCAATGCTTTAACAGTATTATCTCCTGTAGCTCTTTTAAAAGCTTCATCTTGGACTAACCCAGATATAATCTCCACTCCCAGCAGCACAAAATGTTTCCCATCTGGCTTTCTAAAGGGACCGATATAATCTATCTGCCACGCATCCCATAAGCCTTTACCCTTTCTTAAATGCAGAGGATCATCTTCCCAAGGATGCCTTTCTAGCCGTTTGCAACACTGCTTACAGGCTGATATGCATGTTTTACACATTTCCCTAGTGACAGGCCAACCACAAGCAAAGGCTTCTTTGTACAAATCGTTTACACCTGTGTGCTGTCTTTTTACATGCAGCCATTCTAATAGGTGCTCCAAGTCCTCTGTAATTTATTCCTGCTTAAGGGGACTTAGTCTAGCTAATTCATCAACTGCATTATTCCACTCTGCAGCTGGATTACCATCTGTCTGGTGAGAAGCTACCCACCCCACAGTAACATTACCTCGACTTGCAATATTAGTATTTCCTGCCAGTTTTCCTTTTGTCATACTGAAATTCTGTTAACTTCCCAATCACTTTGTTGCCAAAAAGGAAGCCACTGTGTACATCCCTTAAACACAACATAGGAGTCAGTGTAAATGCAAACAAGAGAGGTATTCTGCGTCTCACGTTGGAAAACACTCCAAACAGCTATTAGCTCACCAACTTGAGCGCTACCTTTTCCCTCAGTAATAATTTGTTCACTGGAGGAAGTGTGGAGGACTACTGCCCTGTATTTCCACAACTTACCCTCTCTCCTGGCAGAAGCATCAGTGAACCAAGAATTTGTTGATTGTTTGGGGGAGAAAGGAGGGACAACTTAAATAACCGAGGCTGATTTGTCTTGGTTGCTAGCCAAGCTCTCCGTTTCTTGTATTGCCAAATATTTTACAGCTCCTTCTGTTATTGAGAAGATGTTACAGTAATGTTCAATCTGGGCATACCACTTCCTAACTGTGGCTCACTGAGCCACCCCATCAGGAGGGGGGGTTCCAGTAGAGACAATCTTAATAATTTTGAAAGGGCCTCTCAATACAATAGGTTGTTTTTCTGCAATTTTTTCAACTTCTATGAGAGCTAAGTTAACCACAAACAGCCCCTTTTCTCAGGTAGTGTATCTTTTTCATCATCTTTAAAGCCATGGGAATAAAAACCTACAGGCCTTGTAGGGCCTTCTGGGCCCCATAGTCATATGTGCACTGACAACCCTGAGATGGCAAACTCCCATTCTACATGGAGAGGATCTGTGGGGTGAAGAGGGCCCTGAGCCTGATGAGCTCCAGCTTCAATAGGCAATTCAATCAGCAATTGCAGTGCTTCCTCCTGTGAAGGAGTCCAATCCCATTTTACCCCTTTTCTCAGCAAATCATAAAAAGGTCTAGCAATCATTGAAAAATCTGGAATGTGTTTTCTCCAGAACACTAATAATTCAAGAGCTTGTTGGAGATCTTTCCTGGATTCAGGCATTTTAATCTGATCTAAAGAAGCTAGTGTATCAGGTGGAACACACGTCATACCTCCTTTCTACCAAATTCCCAAAAACCTCACTTCCTGAGAGGGTTTCTGAATTTTCTCTGGGGGGATTTATAAATCAAGGCTTTGTAAATAGGAGATTATTTTCTGTTGGGTGTCTCTCACTACTTCCATTTAATTTCCTCCCACAAGAATATTATCAATGTACTGATAAACAGCTACGTTGTCAGGTGTGTGTATCTTTCCTAGTTCTTGAGCTAAAGCGTGATGGGCCAAAGTGGGGGTGTGTTCATAACCTTGGGGAAGCCTAGTGAAGGAGTATTGCTGACCTTCCCAAATGAAAGCAAAATAGTCCCTATCTTCTACCTGTATTGTTATCTTGAAAAATGTATCTTTAACATAAATAGTTGCCATAATTGAGTGAGCCTTTTCTTGAATTGATGTTATTAATTCAGCTAAATTTGGGACTGCTGCTGTAAGAGGGCCTGTGTTGGCATTAAGCCTGTGAAAATCTACAGTTAGCCTCCATTTCCCACTGGGTTTCTGTGGTTTCAGGCCATACTGGAGAGTTGAAAGGAGAATAAGTGTTAATTACTACTCCTTGGTCTCGAAAGTCCTGTATAACTGGTTCAATCCCTTCTTTGGCACCAGAGGGAAGATGGTATTGTTTTACATTAGTGACTCTGCAGTCCTTGGCTGTGACAGCTTCCCCCAGCTGATGTGTGCACCTGGGGGATGGTAAAGTTTAATGGTAACTGGTGCTTTTTCTTAATCACTGCAGGCAATCATTGGCAGTGATGGTTGGGTGTGTTGCTGAGCTTCTCCTTTTGTGATTCTTTGCTGCTTCAAACTACAGTAAATGACACTGATTCCTGAACTTCGAGTCTTGTCTCTGCTGCTGATCCTGCCCACTGGTAAAACAAAGTTGGTGTAGTCTGGCCAGATAACCACAAAATGTTACTTTTTAAATGTAAATGTAAGGAATCAGTCCTGCATGAAATTCCCAGATACAGGGAAGACCTTCCCTAGAATTTGCTGGCTCTGGAGTGGGCTGAGATTGAAGCACCATAATATAACAAATAATTATACACATATATATAAAATAATAAATTGTATACATATATTTATATGTATATTATAACATTGTAGAATAATGATCCAAATACTAATTAGTCAGCTTTGGCTGCTCAGGGATGTAACACTAAAGACCATATAGAAAATGACTAGCCAGAACCTGAACATCACTGACAAAATCTGTGAGATTGTATACAATGAATGAAAGAGGAGAGGATGAAATTGGCTGTTTTTATGACATAAGGATGTGAAATGCTTTGTCTGCTCTTGTGAAAAAGAAAGTGAGTAAGACTTCTGAGTTTTTCGTATACTAGACTACCCACAAGCTGCAGCATTGATTGAACAGGTGAAGAGGTTGTTAGAAGAGCAGTTGAAAAAGTGAGGAGATGGGAACCTGTCAGAATGAAAAACCCATCTCACAGAAGTGCTCCATACCCCTAACAACTGCCCCACTGGAGGAATGGAAACCCCCTGGATGTGCATGGTTGCACCCAATTTGCAAATACAACCATGGAGAGTGACATTTGGACTTCCTGCAAAATTATTCTGGGGGTGATTGCCCCAGATAGGGCCACCCCAGAGGCTGCAGGGCTGGACCTTTATGCATTAGAATTAATTATGATAAATCAGAAGCAAATGAGAGTTATCAATACCGGAAAAGGAATTCAGATTCTCCAGAACACTTTGGTTTGATGACTGCTTATTAAAGCTTGAAAAGTGTCCATGTCATGGGAGGAGTAATTCGTGCAGATTATCAAAGAGCAATTAAAGTAATTCTGTTAAACAGTAGTGAACAACTGGATTACTCAACCCCATATTCAATTGTGGAAGGGTAGCATAATTATTGATATTGAGGTTTTTAAAACAACTGTGAAAAATGGACATCCGCCTCAAATCATTGCTGTTCGTGGAGATAAAGGGTTTGGGTCCACCAGACCTATAATAACAGAGCCAGAGTGTGGGTCCAGTGGCCAAATGGGCCTCCTGAGCCAGCTGAAGGAACAGCTCTGGGGAAAGACAACACTGTTTGAGTCCTGAAACCTGGGCAAGAATGATGGGAATATGTTCCTGCAGCCAAGTGTTCTGTGTGAGAACAAGTGGATGTTACGGGATGTTGTTTTACAGATTCTGCCTGACCAAATCTCCCTGTTTGCCCCAGCAGCCCCTTTGGAAAATGCTCTGAATCCATGGAATGCTCCATGTGAAGGCTGATGTGACACGGAGGGATTTCCACGCAAATTCCAACCAGGAACCTGGGTGCCCTCCAGGACTGGGAGCTGGCACCTCTCCAGCCGGAGGGGAAAGGACCCCAAGGAAGGGACCAAGCCTTGTCACCCATAGACAGTGCGGTAAAGCTGAACAGCAAAGGACCTTGGAGGCATTATTCTGGAATTAAAAAGGTGCCAGCACCATGGACAACAGAATTATTGCTCCTAACCCAAATGAGATTGAGGATAAAGAATGAATAACCTTGTTGCTAAAGTACTGCTTATGTCTGTAAATTGCATCTTGAGAGTCAACCAGAATCTTTGTTTGCCAGAAACACCTCTAGAATTTGACCAAGGAATTAGTAATGAAATTCTTATGAAAATTTAAAGATCAAAGCAACCAAAACATTCAATGTAACTAATGGCTGGAAACGTTCTCAACTGATATTGGGAGGAATGGGGTTTTGTTGGAGGGCCCATCCTGTGGGGTGATCAGAACTCTGTCAGTGGGTTCTGACTCCTAGCGGAGCCAGTGCAGGGACGGTTACAGGAAGCTGTGCTGTGGAACAAAGGAATACATTAGGAGTTTCATAGGATTCTCTAATATTTCCCTTCAGGAGAAACCAAACCCTGTTACAGTTAGAGGCCACAATGTGAAAGGATTTCTGTGCTTTACTATCACTTCCAATGTCAATAGAACTCAGGGTGCTGGAGCTGGTCAGGGTCAGTGTCACAGCACTCCCAGCTGCAGGACTATAATGAAACTCCTCTGGCCCAAAGGCACTGGGGATACCACAGGAGCACAGGGAGGAGCCCTGGATCCATCAGCAGCCCCCAGTGGGAAATAGGAAATCAGACCTTTGGTGCTGGGAATGGGAGCTACTGGGTGTGTGGAGACTGCCTATAAATGACTTCTTCAAGGGTGGTTTGGGTCCTGTTTCGAGCAATATTGATGCCTCCCTTGAGGGCACTTTGGCAACAGGCACTAGGAAGAGTTGGGGCCAAGAGAACATTTTCCACCCAAGGGGTGCCTTTGATTTCAGAAAGCCAAAGATTCAGGCTCACCCTGTGCCCTATGTGCGCTACCTCATCCTGTGAAGCTTACATTAATGAGCTTAATCGATTATTAGAAGAAGTAAAAAGTGATGCTATTAAAATATCCAATAGCACCTCCTCTGGACTCCAACAAACACAAATTGGAGCTCTACAGAACCACATGGCCTTGGATTCTCTGCTTGCTGGCCAGGGAGGAGCCTGTGCTGTTGTAGGGGAGGAATGTTGCAGGAATGTCTATCAGTGCTGTGTTTGAAGTCCAGTCAGGCATCACCTCGATAGAAAGAGCAGCAGAGGAGTGGCAGAAAGAAGAAAATTCTTCATGGTGGGATTGGCTTCCAAATTGGAGGCTGCTGTGAAATGAGTTTGTTGCAGTCACTGTAATCATTGCAGTGTGAGCACTTGGTGTGTTATGGTTCCATGTTAGAGCTGTTGTGACACTTTGTGCTGGGAAACGGAGTATTGAGACACAGTCTCAAGGAAAAGGGGGGATTTGATGAAGAGCATACAGAATAGCAACCAATCTGGCATGTTTTAAAAGGAATGCGAATTTAAAGGAATGCTAACAGCTCTGAGGAATGAACTTGAACAGCACTTAAACGAAGAACAAGTACAAGAACATATGCCTTTATGCCTAATACCTAAATGTAAAGTTCTATTATGGTAATAATTGCTATGAAGTTTGTAGTTCATCTCTAGGTCAAAGCACTGAGTGAAGTACTGAGGCCTGAGCACCAGGTCCTGAGAGAGGTAGCCCTGAGCCAAAGCTGACCTCTAGATGAACCTTCCAACCAAATGTTATATTTGTATCAGCTCATTACTGAAGCTTTGTTAGCAATATGATCTCTGTATATGTGCATTGGTGAAACATGGATTTATCTTCCTGTGTTTAGAAACCAGACAAGGCCACATCTGGCTTTGTTCGGGTGTGTATGGTCAAAGTCACCTCCCTTGGTTCCTCCGTGAGGCCTGGCCAGGCTTTGGGAGAAACCAAATTGAGAATGAAACCAGGTGTTATAGATAATAAAGAGATTCAGCCGAATTGAGTATAATCAAAAATAAACGATAATTTATTTTGTGACCGGGATACGCTCCCTGACAGCCACAATGGTGAGGGACAATGCCGAGCCCGGGATTGGCGCTGGGTGAACACCCTCTAAACCCCAATGTTCACAAATCCACCTTGGTCAGTCCAGTTTTTATACAGTCTTTCCTAGCCTGGAGCAGAGGTCTTTGTCTCCTTTCCTCGTTCAGGATATTCACGTGGTTTTCTTTCACTGCATTGAGCTGGACAAAACCATATTCTGGGAGACAATGAATTCTGATGAAGGCTGGTTCTGGTTTATGGGAAGATGGTATTGAGATCTATCTTGCAGGTCTTGGTTTATGGGAAGCTTACATTCAGATGTTTTTTTCCTGATGGCTCTGATTATCTTAATCGTGGGTGCTTGCTGGGCTCTCATCGTCTGGGTGTTCCCTGGACAGTTCCTGAAAGAGCCATCTCTGCTGTGGCCACGGCTATTTACTTGTTAATCTGGGTTGTCCTGCTTTTGTTGGATGTTACAATGCTGTGATGAAGCAATTTGTGTCCTTTTCGTCCATGGCCCTCTTTTTGGTTTCTGAATTTTTATTATTTTATTCATACAAGCACTGCATATTCTTCATTATTTTACAACTTTACACAAATTACATTATATCATATGTTACACAGGTGTTCCCTCACTAGAAGTAATGTCAGCTTGTTTGTTTATCAGTGTAGAAGCTGGGCCCTCTCACAGCAAGGTTGGAGCCTCGTGGCCTGCAAAGGTGGGTGCACTTACAGGGACTCCCAGTGTCTGGGGTGGCTCTGCAGCCCTTGGCTGTGACAGCTTCCCCCAGCTGATGTGTGCACCTGGGGGATGGCAAAGCCTGAGGGTAACTGGTGCTGTCTCTTAATCACTACAGGCAATCTTTGGTAGTGAGGATTGGGTGCATTGCTGAGCTTCTCCTTTTGTAATTCATTGCACTTTTGCATTATATAATGCAATATTATATAATATTATAATATTATAATATATAACATTATATAATTATATAAATTACTCTGTTCCTTAAGTCGGTGTCTGTGTCTTCAGTGCTGAACTTGCCTACTAGCAAAACAGGGCCTCATCCTAGGAAAACAAAAAATATCACTCTAAAATTCCCCCTTCCTCATTGTTCCCCCCACTTTATATATTGATCATGATGTCCTTTGGTCTGGAATACCCCCAGGGTCAGTGTTGGTCACCTGTCCTGGCTGTGTCCCCTCCCAACCTCTGCTGCACCACCAGCCCTTCCCCAGCATGGCTGCATGGGGGCAGCAAAGGCCTTGGCTCTGTGCGAGCTCAGCAAGAGCAAAACCATCTCTGTGTGCTCAGCCCTGTGCTCAGAAGCAGCCCAAACACAGCCCCAGAAGGAAATTCCCTCTGCCCCAGCCCAAACCATTGTTCTTAGCCATCCACCATGGCCTCGGCTCCACGGGTTCCTTTCCATGCCCCCAGCCCTGGCCATGGCCTTTGGGATGGTTGCCATGGCAGCCGACTCTGGCACAGGCTCAGTGCCTGTGTCCATGGAGCCCTGCCCGGCCACGGGCCCTGAGTGCGAGTGACCGTGACAGTCCCCCACCACGGCAGGAAAAAGGTTGATAGCCACGGATCCGACCTCAGCAAAGTGTCTCCTGCAGGTTGTGGTGGCACTGGACAGTAGCAACGGGGCTTTTTGATGGCTGCCATGGCAATCCTGGTTCCGGTGCAGCCCAGGGGTGGCTGCCATGGCCCTCGACCCAGCAGTGTCTCAGTGCCAGTGTCGGTGCCATCAAGCCCTACCAGGGGTTTCCATGGCCATTGCCGGGACAGGAGACCCAGGTGTGGTGTTGCAGTGCCTGCCATGGAAACAGTGCCCAGCCCTGACCCTTTCTGTCTGTCTGACCCGGCCTTTGCTCCTGACACTGGGGTTTGCTGCTGGTCCCGCGGTGCCTGAGCAGCCAGCGTGGCACAGGGCAGGTGCCACGGCACGAGCCTTGGCAAGGGATCCCCTCTGGCTCTGGGCCAGGTTATTGGAAAGCACCGGATAGCTTATTTTGGTTATGTGGAAAAAGAGCATATCCTGACCTCCTCTCCCAGTGGAAAGGGAATTATGGTACGATACTCTGGGAATCATGCAGCTAGAATTTTTTCTTTTGCCAGGACCAAATGGAGATGAATTGGGAATACCAGTTTATGAGGATCTAAAAAGAAAGAAAAGGGATTTGATTGGAGGATTTTAAAAATGGGGAGATGCAGAATGACCCTCTGAACCTATATTGAAAAATACGACCCAGCTGCCTGGGCACAAGATGGGAGTTGGGGATATTGAACCCCAGTTTACATGCTAAATCACATTATAAGACTCCAAGTGGTTTTAGAGATGACAACAAACAAAACTGATTGAGCAATGAAATTAGTAGCAAGTCAACAATGCCTAACAAGGGTTGCAGTATATCAGAATAGGCTGGCTTTAGACTATTTGTTAGCTGAAGAAGGAGGGGTCTGTGGGAAATTTAATACATCAGATTGTTCTTTAAAACTAGATGACAATTGGGATCCCATCCTACATACGATGTCAGAAAAATAACTCACGGTACAAAAATGTGAATCAATGCTAAAAACTAGCTGGTGGGATAACATATTGGGAATTGAGTGGTGGAATAAGCTAGGCTTCTTCCTTTGATCTGCTACAGCTGGTCTGATATTTCTTCCTTGTTTGATTACCTGTTTTGACTGAACACCAGTGTAGTCCAAGGCATGCAAGTGGTAACAAGGCCTATAAATCCAAAATTGACTATATCTGGAATGGCACAAAAGATAATGGTACTAAAGAAACAAAATAATATAGAAGACCTCTTAAAAGAAGGAAAAAATATTGAAGAAAAAAGTAGTGAATAATGGAGGCTAGAAAACAAGGATTATTGCTCAAGCCAAATGATTTATAAAAAGAAAGAGGGAGGATATTGTTATAAGTACATACTATATTATTGGCTTTTATAAATATTAAAATTAATTCTATATGTATAATGTTGGAAAATTTTGCGGTATGAATATAGTTCCTTTTAGTTCTGCTAGCAACAAAACTTAGAAACAGTAGTGTGATCAATATATTTTCTCTTGGACTATAGCATAGTGATATAAAAAGCTTTTGTTATGTAACTAACTCAAAGTATGTTAAAAGATAATCCGGAAATTCTTAAAGTTCTTGGATTATCCTACCCTGATGAAGATAGCAGTGACACAAAGACCCCCAGGGAAGAAACGTATTGATCATCCACAACAAGACAAAACCACAAAGAGAAATAAAGGATGTTGATTTACAGGATGGAAGGAATGGGCAGGCTGGGGGAGCTCAAAAGGAATGTTTTTGAATAATGCATGAGAGTCTATGAATATGCAACATGTTGATGCATTGAAAGAAGTGTTTTCTGAATTAGTGTGTACTCTTGGTTTAATGCCCAGAACCCAGCCTTATTAACCCTTTGCTTTATTGTCTTTGTCTCCTACTGGTTTTGGGGGGGGGGGGGGGGGGGGGGGGGGGGGGGGGGGGGGGGGGGGGGGTTTGTTTGTTTGTTTTAAATTAAGCCTTTTAAAATTTACCAGGAAAGTGAACCTCATTTTTCACAGTTATGCCTTGGGGAAGGGGAACCTCCTTGGTGACACCTTGGACTTCGTACACACTTGAGGAAGGTGTCTGTTTTCACTGGGGAAACTGGAGTTTTAGATTGCTAAAATAAAGAAGAAAGACCCCTCTTTGATTGTGTGCAGCCAGTTCTCCAAGAACTCAAGGCACAGCTTCTCTGACCTGACCAGACCTCCTTAAGAGAGACCATGGATCAGTATCAGTCACTGCAATCACCTCTGCTCTAAAGAGAGAAAGATATCCATTAAAATAGGAATGTGGATTTATTAGAAGCCCTTTGAAATATTTCTCCATAACTAACAAAAAAGAACTTCCTAATGAACTGCACCAGAGCAGAGGCAAATCAAGGCAGATCTATGTTGGTCAGGACTTGCTTGATCCCAGTGAGCCCTGTGGTGCATTTGGTGCTGAGCCCTGGAACCTCAGGGCCCAGAGAGGAGATTGCACAAACCTTTCCAGGAGTCAAAATCAGAGGAAAACCCAAAGTGTCTCAAAGCATTAATGGGTCCCACTGAGGTCCATCCCCAGCACAGGCTCCTCATGGACTCCTTGGAGGAGAGAATGGAGGCCAGGATTGCACAAAAACCTCTCAGACACTCAGTGTGGAAAGGAAATTCCAAAGTACCTTAAAAAACCCAAAGTACCTTGAGCCCCACTGAGTGTTGTTACTGACACAGGCTCTCAAGGGACTAATTACAGCACATATCTCTCAGAGACTCCCAGGCAAAAACAAAACCCAAAGTCCTCCGAAAAACCTGCTGTCTCTGGGAGCATAAGGGGACCCCAAGGCCATTCCCGACCAAAGACTCATCCCAGCAGATCCCTGAGGCCACTGGGATGTGGGGGGTATGCTGAGGGCAGGACAAGGGGTGACAGTGCCCAGCCTTGCTGGGGCTGTGCCAGGAGGCCCCAGTGGCTCAGGACAAGGTGTCTCCTCACAGCTCTTGGTGGCACAGACCCTGCTGTGCCCCAGGGCACCAAGACCTCCTTCTCCTTCTCCCCACTTGTCACCACTACCTCCAATTTCCTGCTCTGACTGCTGTGTGGGGACACGTTCTCACTTTTGTCCCTCAGTCAGACCCATTAAAGGTAACTGAGACTTTGACATTTCTGACTTTTTTTTATTATTTTTTTACTATAATTATGAATTGTATCCACTTTTTATGTATAAGGAGAACATGGGCTTGTGTGAATGTGAACAGACTTGTTACTGCTGCTAGGACTGTAAC